>NW_026739097.1:0-17926 GCF_030273125.1 Centropristis striata
TGATATTCAATCCCTGTAGTGATTTATTGATTCATCATCATTAGTTTGAATGATTGACTTGAATTGTTCTTCTCTCGCCGAAATAAGGCTGTTTTTGCCAGAAGCAGTCATGTTTTAATACTGTAAGACACAAATATCATTTGGACTCTTCTTGTGATTTCTTCTTTAGTTTCTTGTGATTTCAACTCATTAAAAGCAGGAAACATGCATTTTGACTGATATTCAATCCCTGTAGTGATTTATTGATTCATCATCATTAGTTTGAATGATTGACTTGAATTGTTCTTCTCTCGCCGAAATAAGGCTGTTTTTGCCAGAAGCAGTCATGTTTTAACACTGTAAGACCCAAATATCATTTGGACTCTTTTCTTGTGATTTCAACTCATTAAAAGCAGGAAACATGCATTTTGACTGATATTCAATCCCTGTAGTGATTTATTGATTCATCATCATTAGTTTGAATGATTGACTTGAATTGTTCTTCTCTCGCCGAAATAAGGCTGTTTTTGCCAGAAGCAGTCATGTTTTAATACTGTAAGACACAAATATCATTTGGACTCTTTTCTTGTGATTTCAACTCATTAAAAGCAGGAAACATGCATTTTGACTGATATTCAATCCCTGTAGTGATTTATTGATTCATCATCATTAGTTTGAATGATTGACTTGAATTGTTCTTCTCTCGCCGAAATAAGGCTGTTTTTGCCAGAAGCAGTCATGTTTTAATACTGTAAGACACAAATATAATTTGGACTCTTCTTGTGATTTCTTCTTTAGTTTCTTGTGATTTCAACTCATTAAAAGCAGGAAACATGCATTTTGACTGATATTCAATCCCTGTAGTGATTTATTGATTCATCATCATTAGTTTGAATGATTGACTTGAATTGTTCTTCTCTCGCCGAAATAAGGCTGTTTTTGCCAGAAGCAGTCATGTTTTAATACTGTAAGACACAAATATCATTTGGACTCTTCTTGTGATTTCTTCTTTAGTTTCTTGTGATTTCAACTCATTAAAAGCAGGAAACATGCATTTTGACTGATATTCAATCCCTGTAGTGATTTATTGATTCATCATCATTAGTTTGAATGATTGACTTGAATTGTTCTTCTCTCGCCGAAATAAGGCTGTTTTTGCCAGAAGCAGTCATGTTTTAACACTGTAAGACCCAAATATCATTTGGACTCTTTTCTTGTGATTTCAACTCATTAAAAGCAGGAAACATGCATTTTGATTGACATTCAATCCCTGTAGTGATTTATTGATTCATCATCATTAGTTTGAATGATTGGCTTGAATTGTTGTTCTCTCGCCGAAATAAGGCTGTTTTTGCCAGAAGCAGTCATGTTTTAAAACTGTAAGACACAAATATCATTTGGACTCTTCTTGTGATTTCTTCTTTAGTTTCTTGTGATTTCAACTCATTAAAAGCAGGAAACATGCATTTTGACTGATATTCAATCCCTGTTGTGATTTATTGATTCATCATCATTAGTTTGAATGATTGACTTGAATTGTTCTTCTCTCGCCGAAATAAGGCTGTTTTTGCCAGAAGCAGTCATGTTTTAATACTGTAAGACACAAATATCATTTGGACTCTTCTTGTGATTTCTTCTTTAGTTTCTTGTGATTTCAACTCATTAAAAGCAGGAAACATGCATTTTGACTGATATTCAATCCCTGTAGTGATTTATTGATTCATCATCATTAGTTTGAATGATTGACTTGAATTGTTCTTCTCTCGCCGAAATAAGGCTGTTTTTGCCAGAAGCAGTCATGTTTTAACACTGTAAGACCCAAATATCATTTGGACTCTTTTCTTGTGATTTCAACTCATTAAAAGCAGGAAACATGCATTTTGACTGATATTCAATCCCTGTAGTGATTTATTGATTCATCATCATTAGTTTGAATGATTGACTTGAATTGTTCTTCTCTCGCCGAAATAAGGCTGTTTTTGCCAGAAGCAGTCATGTTTTAACACTGTAAGACCCAAATATCATTTGGACTCTTTTCTTGTGATTTCAACTCATTAAAAGCAGGAAACATGCATTTTGATTGACATTCAATCCCTGTAGTGATTTATTAATTCATCATCATTAGTTTGAATGATTGGCTTGAATTGTTGTTCTCTCGCCGAAATAAGGCTGTTTTTGCCAGAAGCAGTCATGTTTTAATACTGTAAGACCCAAATATCATTTGGACTCTTTTCTTGTGATTTCAACTCATTAAAAGCAGGAAACATGCATTTTGATTGACATTCAATCCCTGTAGTGATTTATTGATTCATCATCATTAGTTTGAATGATTGGCTTGAATTGTTGTTCTCTCGCCGAAATAAGGCTGTTTTTGCCAGAAGCAGTCATGTTTTAATACTGTAAGACACAAATATCATTTGGACTCTTCTTGTGATTTCTTCTTTAGTTTCTTGTGATTTCAACTCATTAAAAGCAGGAAACATGCATTTTGACTGATATTCAATCCCTGTAGTGATTTATTGATTCATCATCATTAGTTTGAATGATTGACTTGAATTGTTCTTCTCTCGCCGAAATAAGGCTGTTTTTGCCAGAAGCAGTCATGTTTTAATACTGTAAGACACAAATATCATTTGGACTCTTCTTGTGATTTCTTCTTTAGTTTCTTGTGATTTCAACTCATTAAAAGCAGGAAACATGCATTTTGACTGATATTCAATCCCTGTAGTGATTTATTGATTCATCATCATTAGTTTGAATGATTGACTTGAATTGTTCTTCTCTCGCCGAAATAAGGCTGTTTTTGCCAGAAGCAGTCATGTTTTAACACTGTAAGACCCAAATATCATTTGGACTCTTTTCTTGTGATTTCAACTCATTAAAAGCAGGAAACATGCATTTTGATTGACATTCAATCCCTGTAGTGATTTATTGATTCATCATCATTAGTTTGAATGATTGGCTTGAATTGTTGTTCTCTCGCCGAAATAAGGCTGTTTTTGCCAGAAGCAGTCATGTTTTAATACTGTAAGACACAAATATCATTTGGACTCTTTTCTTGTGATTTCAACTCATTAAAAGCAGGAAACATGCATTTTGACTGATATTCAATCCCTGTAGTGATTTATTGATTCATCATCATTAGTTTGAATGATTGACTTGAATTGTTCTTCTCTCGCCGAAATAAGGCTGTTTTTGCCAGAAGCAGTCATGTTTTAATACTGTAAGACACAAATATCATTTGGACTCTTCTTGTGATTTCTTCTTTAGTTTCTTGTGATTTCAACTCATTAAAAGCAGGAAACATGCATTTTGACTGATATTCAATCCCTGTAGTGATTTGTATTCTCTCATCATTAGTTTGAATGATTGACTTGAATTGTTCTTCTCTCGCCGAAATAAGGCTGTTTTTGCCAGAAGCAGTCATGTTTAATACTGTAAGACACAAATATCATTTGGACTCTTCTTGTGATTTCTTCTTTAGTTTCTTGTGATTTCAACTCATTAAAAGCAGGAAACATGCATTTTGACTGATATTCAATCCCTGTAGGGATTTATTGATTCATCATCATTAGTTTGAATGATTGACTTGAATTGTTCTTCTCTCGCCGAAATAAGGCTGTTTTTGCCAGAAGCAGTCATGTTTTATTAACACTGTAAGACCCAAATATCATTTGGACTCTTTTCTTGTGATTTCAACTCATTAAAAGCAGGAAACATGCATTTTGACTGATATTCAATCCCTGTAGTGATTTATTGATTCATCATCATTAGTTTGAATGATTGACTTGAATTGTTCTTCTCTCGCCGAAATAAGGCTGTTTTTGCCAGAAGCAGTCATGTTTTAATACTGTAAGACACAAATATCATTTGGACTCTTTTCTTGTGATTTCAACTCATTAAAAGCAGGAAACATGCATTTTGACTGATATTCAATCCCTGTAGTGATTTATTGATTCATCATCATTAGTTTGAATGATTGACTTGAATTGTTCTTCTCTCGCCGAAATAAGGCTGTTTTTGCCAGAAGCAGTCATGTTTTAATACTGTAAGACACAAATATAATTTGGACTCTTCTTGTGATTTCTTCTTTAGTTTCTTGTGATTTCAACTCATTAAAAGCAGGAAACATGCATTTTGACTGATATTCAATCCCTGTAGTGATTTATTGATTCATCATCATTAGTTTGAATGATTGACTTGAATTGTTCTTCTCTCGCCGAAATAAGGCTGTTTTTGCCAGAAGCAGTCATGTTTTAATACTGTAAGACACAAATATAATTTGGACTCTTCTTGTGATTTCTTCTTAGTTTCTTGTGATTTCAACTCATTAAAAGCAGGAAACATGCATTTTGACTGATATTCAATCCCTGTAGTGATTTATTGATTCATCATCATTAGTTTGAATGATTGACTTGAATTGTTCTTCTCTCGCCGAAATAAGGCTGTTTTTGCCAGAAGCAGTCATGTTTTAATACTGTAAGACACAAATATCATTTGGACTCTTCTTGTGATTTCTTCTTTAGTTTCTTGTGATTTCAACTCATTAAAAGCAGGAAACATGCATTTTGACTGATATTCAATCCCTGTAGTGATTTATTGATTCATCATCATTAGTTTGAATGATTGACTTGAATTGTTGTTCTCTCGCCGAAATAAGGCTGTTTTTGCCAGAAGCAGTCATGTTTTAATACTGTAAGACACAAATATCATTTGGACTCTTCTTGTGATTTCTTCTTTAGTTTCTTGTGATTTCAACTCATTAAAAGCAGGAAACATGCATTTTGACTGATATTCAATCCCTGTAGTGATTTATTGATTCATCATCATTAGTTTGAATGATTGACTTGAATTGTTCTTCTCTCGCCGAAATAAGGCTGTTTTTGCCAGAAGCAGTCATGTTTTAACACTGTAAGACCCAAATATCATTTGGACTCTTTTCTTGTGATTTCAACTCATTAAAAGCAGGAAACATGCATTTTGACTGATATTCAATCCCTGTAGTGATTTATTGATTCATCATCATTAGTTTGAATGATTGGCTTGAATTGTTGTTCTCTCGCCGAAATAAGGCTGTTTTTGCCAGAAGCAGTCATGTTTTAATACTGTAAGACACAAATATCATTTGGACTCTTTTCTTGTGATTTCAACTCATTAAAAGCAGGAAACATGCATTTTGACTGATATTCAATCCCTGTAGTGATTTATTGATTCATCATCATTAGTTTGAATGATTGACTTGAATTGTTCTTCTCTCGCCGAAATAAGGCTGTTTTTGCCAGAAGCAGTCATGTTTTAATACTGTAAGACACAAATATCATTTGGACTCTTTTCTTGTGATTTCAACTCATTAAAAGCAGGAAACATGCATTTTGACTGATATTCAATCCCTGTAGTGATTTATTGATTCATCATCATTAGTTTGAATGATTGACTTGAATTGTTCTTCTCTCGCCGAAATAAGGCTGTTTTTGCCAGAAGCAGTCATGTTTTAATACTGTAAGACACAAATATAATTTGGACTCTTCTTGTGATTTCTTCTTTAGTTTCTTGTGATTTCAACTCATTAAAAGCAGGAAACATGCATTTTGACTGATATTCAATCCCTGTAGTGATTTATTGATTCATCATCATTAGTTTGAATGATTGACTTGAATTGTTCTTCTCTCGCCGAAATAAGGCTGTTTTTGCCAGAAGCAGTCATGTTTTAATACTGTAAGACACAAATATCATTTGGACTCTTCTTGTGATTTCTTCTTTAGTTTCTTGTGATTTCAACTCATTAAAAGCAGGAAACATGCATTTTGACTGATATTCAATCCCTGTAGTGATTTATTGATTCATCATCATTAGTTTGAATGATTGACTTGAATTGTTCTTCTCTCGCCGAAATAAGGCTGTTTTTGCCAGAAGCAGTCATGTTTTAATACTGTAAGACACAAATATCATTTGGACTCTTCTTGTGATTTCTTCTTTAGTTTCTTGTGATTTCAACTCATTAAAAGCAGGAAACATGCATTTTGACTGATATTCAATCCCTGTAGTGATTTATTGATTCATCATCATTAGTTTGAATGATTGACTTGAATTGTTCTTCTCTCGCCGAAATAAGGCTGTTTTTGCCAGAAGCAGTCATGTTTTAACACTGTAAGACCCAAATATCATTTGGACTCTTTTCTTGTGATTTCAACTCATTAAAAGCAGGAAACATGCATTTTGACTGATATTCAATCCCTGTAGTGATTTATTGATTCATCATCATTAGTTTGAATGATTGACTTGAATTGTTCTTCTCTCGCCGAAATAAGGCTGTTTTTGCCAGAAGCAGTCATGTTTTAATACTGTAAGACACAAATATCATTTGGACTCTTTTCTTGTGATTTCAACTCATTAAAAGCAGGAAACATGCATTTTGACTGATATTCAATCCCTGTAGTGATTTATTGATTCATCATCATTAGTTTGAATGATTGACTTGAATTGTTCTTCTCTCGCCGAAATAAGGCTGTTTTTGCCAGAAGCAGTCATGTTTTAATACTGTAAGACACAAATATAATTTGGACTCTTCTTGTGATTTCTTCTTTAGTTTCTTGTGATTTCAACTCATTAAAAGCAGGAAACATGCATTTTGACTGATATTCAATCCCTGTAGTGATTTATTGATTCATCATCATTAGTTTGAATGATTGACTTGAATTGTTCTTCTCTCGCCGAAATAAGGCTGTTTTTGCCAGAAGCAGTCATGTTTTAATACTGTAAGACACAAATATCATTTGGACTCTTCTTGTGATTTCTTCTTTAGTTTCTTGTGATTTCAACTCATTAAAAGCAGGAAACATGCATTTTGACTGATATTCAATCCCTGTAGTGATTTATTGATTCATCATCATTAGTTTGAATGATTGACTTGAATTGTTCTTCTCTCGCCGAAATAAGGCTGTTTTTGCCAGAAGCAGTCATGTTTTAACACTGTAAGACCCAAATATCATTTGGACTCTTTTCTTGTGATTTCAACTCATTAAAAGCAGGAAACATGCATTTTGATTGACATTCAATCCCTGTAGTGATTTATTGATTCATCATCATTAGTTTGAATGATTGGCTTGAATTGTTGTTCTCTCGCCGAAATAAGGCTGTTTTTGCCAGAAGCAGTCATGTTTTAATACTGTAAGACACAAATATCATTTGGACTCTTCTTGTGATTTCTTCTTTAGTTTCTTGTGATTTCAACTCATTAAAAGCAGGAAACATGCATTTTGACTGATATTCAATCCCTGTAGTGATTTATTGATTCATCATCATTAGTTTGAATGATTGACTTGAATTGTTCTTCTCTCGCCGAAATAAGGCTGTTTTTGCCAGAAGCAGTCATGTTTTAATACTGTAAGACACAAATATCATTTGGACTCTTCTTGTGATTTCTTCTTTAGTTTCTTGTGATTTCAACTCATTAAAAGCAGGAAACATGCATTTTGACTGATATTCAATCCCTGTAGTGATTTATTGATTCATCATCATTAGTTTGAATGATTGACTTGAATTGTTCTTCTCTCGCCGAAATAAGGCTGTTTTTGCCAGAAGCAGTCATGTTTTAACACTGTAAGACCCAAATATCATTTGGACTCTTTTCTTGTGATTTCAACTCATTAAAAGCAGGAAACATGCATTTTGACTGATATTCAATCCCTGTAGTGATTTATTGATTCATCATCATTAGTTTGAATGATTGACTTGAATTGTTCTTCTCTCGCCGAAATAAGGCTGTTTTTGCCAGAAGCAGTCATGTTTTAACACTGTAAGACCCAAATATCATTTGGACTCTTTTCTTGTGATTTCAACTCATTAAAAGCAGGAAACATGCATTTTGATTGACATTCAATCCCTGTAGTGATTTATTGATTCATCATCATTAGTTTGAATGATTGGCTTGAATTGTTGTTCTCTCGCCGAAATAAGGCTGTTTTTGCCAGAAGCAGTCATGTTTTAATACTGTAAGACACAAATATCATTTGGACTCTTTTCTTGTGATTTCAACTCATTAAAAGCAGGAAACATGCATTTTGACTGATATTCAATCCCTGTAGTGATTTATTGATTCATCATCATTAGTTTGAATGATTGACTTGAATTGTTCTTCTCTCGCCGAAATAAGGCTGTTTTTGCCAGAAGCAGTCATGTTTTAATACTGTAAGACACAAATATCATTTGGACTCTTCTTGTGATTTCTTCTTTAGTTTCTTGTGATTTCAACTCATTAAAAGCAGGAAACATGCATTTTGACTGATATTCAATCCCTGTAGTGATTTATTGATTCATCATCATTAGTTTGAATGATTGACTTGAATTGTTCTTCTCTCGCCGAAATAAGGCTGTTTTTGCCAGAAGCAGTCATGTTTTAATACTGTAAGACACAAATATCATTTGGACTCTTCTTGTGATTTCTTCTTTAGTTTCTTGTGATTTCAACTCATTAAAAGCAGGAAACATGCATTTTGACTGATATTCAATCCCTGTAGTGATTTATTGATTCATCATCATTAGTTTGAATGATTGACTTGAATTGTTCTTCTCTCGCCGAAATAAGGCTGTTTTTGCCAGAAGCAGTCATGTTTTAACACTGTAAGACCCAAATATCATTTGGACTCTTTTCTTGTGATTTCAACTCATTAAAAGCAGGAAACATGCATTTTGACTGATATTCAATCCCTGTAGTGATTTATTGATTCATCATCATTAGTTTGAATGATTGACTTGAATTGTTCTTCTCTCGCCGAAATAAGGCTGTTTTTGCCAGAAGCAGTCATGTTTTAATACTGTAAGACACAAATATCATTTGGACTCTTTTCTTGTGATTTCAACTCATTAAAAGCAGGAAACATGCATTTTGACTGATATTCAATCCCTGTAGTGATTTATTGATTCATCATCATTAGTTTGAATGATTGACTTGAATTGTTCTTCTCTCGCCGAAATAAGGCTGTTTTTGCCAGAAGCAGTCATGTTTTAATACTGTAAGACACAAATATAATTTGGACTCTTCTTGTGATTTCTTCTTTAGTTTCTTGTGATTTCAACTCATTAAAAGCAGGAAACATGCATTTTGACTGATATTCAATCCCTGTAGTGATTTATTGATTCATCATCATTAGTTTGAATGATTGACTTGAATTGTTCTTCTCTCGCCGAAATAAGGCTGTTTTTGCCAGAAGCAGTCATGTTTTAATACTGTAAGACACAAATATCATTTGGACTCTTCTTGTGATTTCTTCTTTAGTTTCTTGTGATTTCAACTCATTAAAAGCAGGAAACATGCATTTTGACTGATATTCAATCCCTGTAGTGATTTATTGATTCATCATCATTAGTTTGAATGATTGACTTGAATTTTTCTTCTCTCGCCGAAATAAGGCTGTTTTTGCCAGAAGCAGTCATGTTTTAACACTGTAAGACCCAAATATCATTTGGACTCTTTTCTTGTGATTTCAACTCATTAAAAGCAGGAAACATGCATTTTGACTGATATTCAATCCCTGTAGTGATTTATTGATTCATCATCATTAGTTTGAATGATTGACTTGAATTGTTCTTCTCTCGCCGAAATAAGGCTGTTTTTGCCAGAAGCAGTCATGTTTTAACACTGTAAGACCCAAATATCATTTGGACTCTTTTCTTGTGATTTCAACTCATTAAAAGCAGGAAACATGCATTTTGATTGACATTCAATCCCTGTAGTGATTTATTAATTCATCATCATTAGTTTGAATGATTGGCTTGAATTGTTGTTCTCTCGCCGAAATAAGGCTGTTTTTGCCAGAAGCAGTCATGTTTTAATACTGTAAGACCCAAATATCATTTGGACTCTTTTCTTGTGATTTCAACTCATTAAAAGCAGGAAACATGCATTTTGATTGACATTCAATCCCTGTAGTGATTTATTGATTCATCATCATTAGTTTGAATGATTGGCTTGAATTGTTGTTCTCTCGCCGAAATAAGGCTGTTTTTGCCAGAAGCAGTCATGTTTTAATACTGTAAGACACAAATATCATTTGGACTCTTCTTGTGATTTCTTCTTTAGTTTCTTGTGATTTCAACTCATTAAAAGCAGGAAACATGCATTTTGACTGATATTCAATCCCTGTAGTGATTTATTGATTCATCATCATTAGTTTGAATGATTGACTTGAATTGTTCTTCTCTCGCCGAAATAAGGCTGTTTTTGCCAGAAGCAGTCATGTTTTAATACTGTAAGACACAAATATCATTTGGACTCTTTTCTTGTGATTTCAACTCATTAAAAGCAGGAAACATGCATTTTGACTGATATTCAATCCCTGTAGTGATTTATTGATTCATCATCATTAGTTTGAATGATTGACTTGAATTGTTCTTCTCTCGCCGAAATAAGGCTGTTTTTGCCAGAAGCAGTCATGTTTTAATACTGTAAGACACAAATATCATTTGGACTCTTCTTGTGATTTCTTCTTTAGTTTCTTGTGATTTCAACTCATTAAAAGCAGGAAACATGCATTTTGACTGATATTCAATCCCTGTAGTGATTTATTGATTCATCATCATTAGTTTGAATGATTGACTTGAATTGTTCTTCTCTCGCCGAAATAAGGCTGTTTTTGCCAGAAGCAGTCATGTTTTAATACTGTAAGACACAAATATCATTTGGACTCTTCTTGTGATTTCTTCTTTAGTTTCTTGTGATTTCAACTCATTAAAAGCAGGAAACATGCATTTTGACTGATATTCAATCCCTGTAGTGATTTATTGATTCATCATCATTAGTTTGAATGATTGACTTGAATTGTTCTTCTCTCGCCGAAATAAGGCTGTTTTTGCCAGAAGCAGTCATGTTTTAACACTGTAAGACCCAAATATCATTTGGACTCTTTTCTTGTGATTTCAACTCATTAAAAGCAGGAAACATGCATTTTGATTGACATTCAATCCCTGTAGTGATTTATTGATTCATCATCATTAGTTTGAATGATTGGCTTGAATTGTTGTTCTCTCGCCGAAATAAGGCTGTTTTTGCCAGAAGCAGTCATGTTTTAATACTGTAAGACACAAATATCATTTGGACTCTTCTTGTGATTTCTTCTTTAGTTTCTTGTGATTTCAACTCATTAAAAGCAGGAAACATGCATTTTGACTGATATTCAATCCCTGTAGTGATTTATTGATTCATCATCATTAGTTTGAATGATTGACTTGAATTGTTCTTCTCTCGCCGAAATAAGGCTGTTTTTGCCAGAAGCAGTCATGTTTTAATACTGTAAGACACAAATATCATTTGGACTCTTCTTGTGATTTCTTCTTTAGTTTCTTGTGATTTCAACTCATTAAAAGCAGGAAACATGCATTTTGACTGATATTCAATCCCTGTAGTGATTTATTGATTCATCATCATTAGTTTGAATGATTGACTTGAATTGTTCTTCTCTCGCCGAAATAAGGCTGTTTTTGCCAGAAGCAGTCATGTTTTAACACTGTAAGACCCAAATATCATTTGGACTCTTTTCTTGTGATTTCAACTCATTAAAAGCAGGAAACATGCATTTTGACTGATATTCAATCCCTGTAGTGATTTATTGATTCATCATCATTAGTTTGAATGATTGACTTGAATTGTTCTTCTCTCGCCGAAATAAGGCTGTTTTTGCCAGAAGCAGTCATGTTTTAACACTGTAAGACCCAAATATCATTTGGACTCTTTTCTTGTGATTTCAACTCATTAAAAGCAGGAAACATGCATTTTGATTGACATTCAATCCCTGTAGTGATTTATTAATTCATCATCATTAGTTTGAATGATTGGCTTGAATTGTTGTTCTCTCGCCGAAATAAGGCTGTTTTTGCCAGAAGCAGTCATGTTTTAATACTGTAAGACCCAAATATCATTTGGACTCTTTTCTTGTGATTTCAACTCATTAAAAGCAGGAAACATGCATTTTGATTGACATTCAATCCCTGTAGTGATTTATTGATTCATCATCATTAGTTTGAATGATTGGCTTGAATTGTTGTTCTCTCGCCGAAATAAGGCTGTTTTTGCCAGAAGCAGTCATGTTTTAATACTGTAAGACACAAATATCATTTGGACTCTTCTTGTGATTTCTTCTTTAGTTTCTTGTGATTTCAACTCATTAAAAGCAGGAAACATGCATTTTGACTGATATTCAATCCCTGTAGTGATTTATTGATTCATCATCATTAGTTTGAATGATTGACTTGAATTGTTCTTCTCTCGCCGAAATAAGGCTGTTTTTGCCAGAAGCAGTCATGTTTTAATACTGTAAGACACAAATATCATTTGGACTCTTCTTGTGATTTCTTCTTTAGTTTCTTGTGATTTCAACTCATTAAAAGCAGGAAACATGCATTTTGACTGATATTCAATCCCTGTAGTGATTTATTGATTCATCATCATTAGTTTGAATGATTGACTTGAATTGTTCTTCTCTCGCCGAAATAAGGCTGTTTTTGCCAGAAGCAGTCATGTTTTAACACTGTAAGACCCAAATATCATTTGGACTCTTTTCTTGTGATTTCAACTCATTAAAAGCAGGAAACATGCATTTTGACTGATATTCAATCCCTGTAGTGATTTATTGATTCATCATCATTAGTTTGAATGATTGACTTGAATTGTTCTTCTCTCGCCGAAATAAGGCTGTTTTTGCCAGAAGCAGTCATGTTTTAATACTGTAAGACACAAATATCATTTGGACTCTTTTCTTGTGATTTCAACTCATTAAAAGCAGGAAACATGCATATTGACTGATATTCAATCCCTGTAGTGATTTATTGATTCATCATCATTAGTTTGAATGATTGACTTGAATTGTTCTTCTCTCGCCGAAATAAGGCTGTTTTTGCCAGAAGCAGTCATGTTTTAATACTGTCAGACACAAATATCATTTGGACTCTTCTTGTGATTTCTTCTTTAGTTTCTTGTGATTTCAACTCATTAAAAGCAGGAAACATGCATTTTGACTGATATTCAATCCCTGTAGTGATTTATTGATTCATCATCATTAGTTTGAATGATTGGCTTGAATTGTTGTTCTCTCGCCGAAATAAGGCTGTTTTTGCCAGAAGCAGTCATGTTTTAACACTGTAAGACCCAAACATCATTTGGACTCTTTTCTTGTGATTTCAACTCATTAAAAGCAGGAAACATGCATTTTGACTGATATTCAATCCCTGTAGTGATTTATTGATTCATCATCATTAGTTTGAATGATTGACTTGAATTGTTCTTCTCTCGCCGAAATAAGGCTGTTTTTGCCAGAAGCAGTCATGTTTTAATACTGTAAGACACAAATATCATTTGGACTCTTCTTGTGATTTCTTCTTTAGTTTCTTGTGATTTCAACTCATTAAAAGCAGGAAACATGCATTTTGACTGATATTCAATCCCTGTAGTGATTTATTGATTCATCATCATTAGTATGAATGATTGGCTTGAATTGTTCTTCTCTCGCCGAAATAACGCTGTTTTTGCCAGAAGCAGTCATGTTTTAATACTGTAAGACACAAATATCATTTGGACTCTTTTCTTGTGATTTCAACTCATTAAAAGCAGGAAACATGCATTTTGACTGATATTCAATCCCTGTAGTGATTTATTGATTCATCATCATTAGTTTGAATGATTGACTTGAATTGTTCTTCTCTCGCCGAAATAAGGCTGTTTTTGCCAGAAGCAGTCATGTTTTAACACTGTAAGACCCAAATATCATTTGGACTCTTTTCTTGTGATTTCAACTCATTAAAAGCAGGAAACATGCATTTTGACTGATATTCAATCCCTGTAGTGATTTATTGATTCATCATCATTAGTTTGAATGATTGACTTGAATTGTTCTTCTCTCGCCGAAATAAGGCTGTTTTTGCCAGAAGCAGTCATGTTTTAATACTGTAAGACACAAATATCATTTGGACTCTTCTTGTGATTTCTTCTTTAGTTTCTTGTGATTTCAACTCATTAAAAGCAGGAAACATGCATTTTGACTGATATTCAATCCCTGTAGTGATTTATTGATTCATCATCATTAGTTTGAATGATTGGCTTGAATTGTTCTTCTCTCGCCGAAATAAGGCTGTTTTTGCCAGAAGCAGTCATGTTTTAACACTGTAAGACCCAAATATCATTTGGACTCTTTTCTTGTGATTTCAACTCATTAAAAGCAGGAAACATGCATTTTGACTGATATTCAATCCCTGTAGTGATTTATTGATTCATCATCATTAGTTTGAATGATTGACTTGAATTGTTCTTCTCTCGCCGAAATAAGGCTGTTTTTGCCAGAAGCAGTCATGTTTTAATACTGTAAGACACAAATATCATTTGGACTCTTCTTGTGATTTCTTCTTTAGTTTCTTGTGATTTCAACTCATTAAAAGCAGGAAACATGCATTTTGACTGATATTCAATCCCTGTAGTGATTTATTGATTCATCATCATTAGTTTGAATGATTGGCTTGAATTGTTCTTCTCTCGCCGAAATAAGGCTGTTTTTGCCAGAAGCAGTCATGTTTTAACACTGTAAGACCCAAATATCATTTGGACACTTTTCTTGTGATTTCAACTCATTAAAAGCAGGAAACATGCATTTTGACTGATATTCAATCCCTGTAGTGATTTATTGATTCATCATCATTAGTTTGAATGATTGACTTGAATTGTTCTTCTCTCGCCGAAATAAGGCTGTTTTTGCCAGAAGCAGTCATGTTTTAATACTGTAAGACACAAATATCATTTGGACTCTTCTTGTGATTTCTTCTTTAGTTTCTTGTGATTTCAACTCATTAAAAGCAGGAAACATGCATTTTGACTGATATTCAATCCCTGTAGTGATTTATTGATTCATCATCATTAGTTTGAATGATTGACTTGAATTGTTCTTCTCTCGCCGAAATAAGGCTGTTTTTGCCAGAAGCAGTCATGTTTTAATACTGTAAGACACAAATATCATTTGGACTCTTTTCTTGTGATTTCAACTCATTAAAAGCAGGAAACATGCATATTGACTGATATTCAATCCCTGTAGTGATTTATTGATTCATCATCATTAGTTTGAATGATTGACTTGAATTGTTCTTCTCTCGCCGAAATAAGGCTGTTTTTGCCAGAAGCAGTCATGTTTTAACACTGTAAGACCCAAATATCATTTGGACTCTTTTCTTGTGATTTTAACTCATTAAAATCAGGAAACATGCATTTTGACTGATATTCAATCCCTGTAGTGATTTATTGATTCATCATCATTAGTTTGAATGATTGACTTGAATTGTTCTTCTCTCGCCGAAATAAGGCTGTTTTTGCCAGAAGCAGTCATGTTTTAATACTGTAAGACACAAATATCATTTGGACTCTTCTTGTGATTTCTTCTTTAGTTTCTTGTGATTTCAACTCATTAAAAGCAGGAAACATGCATTTTGACTGATATTCAATCCCTGTAGTGATTTATTGATTCATCATCATTAGTATGAATGATTGGCTTGAATTGTTCTTCTCTCGCCGAAATAAGGCTGTTTTTGCCAGAAGCAGTCATGTTTTAACAGTGTAAGACACAAATATCATTTGGACTCTTTTCTTGTGATTTCAACTCATTAAAAGCAGGAAACATGCATTTTGACTGATATTCAATCCCTGTAGTGATTTATTGATTCATCATCATTAGTTTGAATGATTGACTTGAATTGTTCTTCTCTCGCCGAAATAAGGCTGTTTTTGCCAGAAGCAGTCATGTTTTAACACTGTAAGACCCAAATATCATTTGGACTCTTTTCTTGTGATTTCAACTCATTAAAAGCAGGAAACATGCATTTTGACTGATATTCAATCCCTGTAGTGATTTATTGATTCATCATCATTAGTTTGAATGATTGGCTTGAATTGTTCTTCTCTCGCCGAAATAAGGCTGTTTTTGCCAGAAGCAGTCATGTTTTAACACTGTAAGACCCAAATATCATTTGGACACTTTTCTTGTGATTTCAACTCATTAAAAGCAGGAAACATGCATTTTGACTGATATTCAATCCCTGTAGTGATTTATTGATTCATCATCATTAGTTTGAATGATTGGCTTGAATTGTTCTTCTCTCGCCGAAATAAGGCTGTTTTTGCCAGAAGCAGTCATGTTTTAACACTGTAAGACCCAAATATCATTTGGACTCTTTTCTTGTGATTTCAACTCATTAAAAGCAGGAAACATGCATTTTGACTGATATTCAATCCCTGTAGTGATTTATTGATTCATCATCATTAGTTTGAATGATTGACTTGAATTGTTCTTCTCTCGCCGAAATAAGGCTGTTTTTGCCAGAAGCAGTCATGTTTTAACACTGTAAGACCCAAATATCATTTGGACTCTTTTCTTGTGATTTCAACTCATTAAAAGCAGGAAACATGCATTTTGACTGATATTCAATCCCTGTAGTGATTTATTGATTCATCATCATTAGTTTGAATGATTGACTTGAATTGTTCTTCTCTCGCCGAAATAAGGCTGTTTTTGCCAGAAGCAGTCATGTTTTAATACTGTAAGACACAAATATCATTTGGACTCTTCTTGTGATTTCTTCTTTAGTTTCTTGTGATTTCAACTCATTAAAAGCAGGAAACATGCATTTTGACTGATATTCAAACCCTGTAGTGATTTATTGATTCATCATCATTAGTTTGAATGATTGACTTGAATTGTTCTTCTCTCGCCGAAATAAGGCTGTTTTTGCCAGAAGCAGTCATGTTTTAACACTGTAAGACCCAAATATCATTTGGACTCTTTTCTTGTGATTTCAACTCATTAAAAGCAGGAAACATGCATTTTGACTGATATTCAATCCCTGTAGTGATTTATTGATTCATCATCATTAGTTTGAATGATTGGCTTGAATTGTTCTTCTCTCGCCGAAATAAGGCTGTTTTTGCCAGAAGCAGTCATGTTTTAACACTGTAAGACCCAAATATCATTTGGACACTTTTCTTGTGATTTCAACTCATTAAAAGCAGGAAACATGCATTTTGACTGATATTCAATCCCTGTAGTGATGTATTGATTCATCATCATTAGTATGAATGATTGGCTTGAATTGTTCTTCTCTCGCCGAAATAAGGCTGTTTTTGCCAGAAGCAGTCATGTTTTAACACTGTAAGACCCAAATATCATTTGGACACTTTTCTTGTGATTTCAACTCATTAAAAGCAGGAAACATGCATTTTGACTGATATTCAATCCCTGTAGTGATTTATTGATTCATCATCATTAGTTTGAATGATTGACTTGAATTGTTCTTCTCTCGCCGAAATAAGGCTGTTTTTGCCAGAAGCAGTCATGTTTTAATACTGTAAGACACAAATATCATTTGGACTCTTCTTGTGATTTCTTCTTTAGTTTCTTGTGATTTCAACTCATTAAAAGCAGGAAACATGCATTTTGACTGATATTCAATCCCTGTAGTGATTTATTGATTCATCATCATTAGTTTGAATGATTGACTTGAATTGTTCTTCTCTCGCCGAAATAAGGCTGTTTTTGCCAGAAGCAGTCATGTTTTAATACTGTAAGACACAAATATCATTTGGACTCTTCTTGTGATTTCTTCTTTAGTTTCTTGTGATTTCAACTCATTAAAAGCAGGAAACATGCATTTTGACTGATATTCAATCCCTGTAGTGATTTATTGATTCATCATCATTAGTTTGAATGATTGACTTGAATTGTTCTTCTCTCGCCGAAATAAGGCTGTTTTTGCCAGAAGCAGTCATGTTTTAACACTGTAAGACCCAAATATCATTTGGACTCTTTTCTTGTGATTTCAACTCATTAAAAGCAGGAAACATGCATTTTGACTGATATTCAATCCCTGTAGTGATTTATTGATTCATCATCATTAGTTTGAATGATTGACTTGAATTGTTCTTCTC
>NW_026739098.1:0-17673 GCF_030273125.1 Centropristis striata
CAGTCATGTTTTAACACTGTAAGACCCAAATATCATTTTCACTCTTTTCTTGTGATTTCAACTCATTAAAAGCAGGAAACATGCATTTTGACTGATATTCAATCCCTGTAGTGATTTATTGATTCATCATCATTAGTATGAATGATTGGCTTGAATTGTTCTTCTCTCGCCGAAATAAGGCTGTTTTTGCCACAAGCAGTCATGTTTTAACACTGTAAGACCCAAATATCATTTTGACTTTTTTCTTGTGATTTCAACTCATTAAAATCAGGAAACATGCATTTTGACTGATATTCAATCCCTGTAGTGATTTATTGATTCATCATCATGAGTTTGAATGATTGACTTGAATTGTTCTTCTCTCGTCGAAATAAGGCTGTTTTTGCCAGAAGCAGTCATGTTTTAACACTGTAAGACCCAAATATCATTTTCACTCTTTTCTTGTGATTTCATCTAAGTTCAAGCAGAGGAAACATGCATTTTGAATGATATTCAATCCCTGTAGTGATTTATTGATTCATCATCATTAGTTTGAATGATTGACTTGAATTGTTCTTCTCTCGCCGAAATAAGGCTGTTTTTGCCAGAAGCAGTCATGTTTTAACACTGTAAGACCCAAATATCATTTTCACTCTTTTCTTGTGATTTCAACTCATTAAAAGCAGGAAACATGCATTTTGACTGATATTCAATCCCTGTAGTGATTTATTGATTCATCATCATTAGTTTGAATGATTGACTTGAATTGTTCTTCTCTCGCCGAAATAAGGCTGTTTTTGCCAGAAGCAGTCATGTTTTAACACTGTAAGACCCAAATATCATTTTCACTCTTTTCTTGTGATTTCAACTCATTAAAAGCAGGAAACATGCATTTTGACTGATATTCAATCCCTGTAGTGATTTATTGATTCATCATCATTAGTTTGAATGATTGACTTGAATTGTTCTTCTCTCGTCGAAATAAGGCTGTTTTTGCCAGAAGCAGTCATGTTTTAACACTGTAAGACCCAAATATCATTTTCACTCTTTTCTTGTGATTTCAACTCATTAAAAGCAGGAAACATGCATTTTGACTGATATTCAATCCCTGCAGTGATTTATTGATTCATCATCATTAGTTTGAATGATTGACTTGAATTGTTCTTCTCTCGTCGAAATAAGGCTGTTTTTGCCAGAAGCAGTCATGTTTTAACACTGTAAGACCCAAATATCATTTTCACTCTTTTCTTGTGATTTCATCTAAGTTCAAGCAGGAAACATGCATTTTGAATGATATTCAATCCCTGTAGTGATTTATTGATTCATCATCATTAGTTTGAATGATTGACTTGAATTGTTCTTCTCTCGTCGAAATAAGGCTGTTTTTGCCAGAAGCAGTCATGTTTTAACACTGTAAGACCCAAATATCATTTTCACTCTTTTCTTGTGATTTCATCTAAGTTCAAGCAGGAAACATGCATTTTGAATGATATTCAATCCCTGTAGTGATTTATTGATTCATCATCATTAGTTTGAATGATTGACTTGAATTGTTCTTCTCTCGTCGAAATAAGGCTGTTTTTGCCAGAAGCAGTCATGTTTTAACACTGTAAGACCCAAATATCATTTTCACTCTTTTCTTGTGATTTCAACTCATTAAAAGCAGGAAACATGCATTTTGACTGATATTCAATCCCTGCAGTGATTTATTGATTCATCATCATTAGTTTGAATGATTGACTTGAATTGTTCTTCTCTCGTCGAAATAAGGCTGTTTTTGCCAGAAGCAGTCATGTTTTAACACTGTAAGACCCAAATATCATTTTCACTCTTTTCTTGTGATTTCAACTCATTAAAAGCAGGAAACATGCATTTTGACTGATATTCAATCCCTGTAGTGATTTATTGATTCATCATCATTAGTATGAATGATTGGCTTGAATTGTTCTTCTCTCGCCGAAATAAGGCTGTTTTTGCCACAAGCAGTCATGTTTTAACACTGTAAGACCCAAATATCATTTTGACTTTTTTCTTGTGATTTCAACTCATTAAAATCAGGAAACATGCATTTTGACTGATATTCAATCCCTGTAGTGATTTATTGATTCATCATCATGAGTTTGAATGATTGACTTGAATTGTTCTTCTCTCGTCGAAATAAGGCTGTTTTTGCCAGAAGCAGTCATGTTTTAACACTGTAAGACCCAAATATCATTTTCACTCTTTTCTTGTGATTTCATCTAAGTTCAAGCAGGAAACATGCATTTTGAATGATATTCAATCCCTGTAGTGATTTATTGATTCATCATCATTAGTTTGAATGATTGACTTGAATTGTTCTTCTCTCGCCGAAATAAGGCTGTTTTTGCCAGAAGCAGTCATGTTTTAACACTGTAAGACCCAAATATCATTTTCACTCTTTTCTTGTGATTTCAACTCATTAAAAGCAGGAAACATGCATTTTGACTGATATTCAATCCCTGTAGTGATTTATTGATTCATCATCATTAGTATGAATGATTGGCTTGAATTGTTCTTCTCTCGCCGAAATAAGGCTGTTTTTGCCACAAGCAGTCATGTTTTAACACTGTAAGACCCAAATATCATTTTCACTCTTTTCTTGTGATTTCATCTAAGTTCAAGCAGGAAACATGCATTTTGAATGATATTCAATCCCTGTAGTGATTTATTGATTCATCATCATTAGTTTGAATGATTGACTTGAATTGTTCTTCTCTCGCCGAAATAAGGCTGTTTTTGCCAGAAGCAGTCATGTTTTAACACTGTAAGACCCAAATATCATTTTCACTCTTTTCTTGTGATTTCATCTAAGTTCAAGCAGGAAACATGCATTTTGAATGATATTCAATCCCTGTAGTGATTTATTGATTCATCATCATTAGTTTGAATGATTGACTTGAATTGTTCTTCTCTCGTCGAAATAAGGCTGTTTTTGCCAGAAGCAGTCATGTTTTAACACTGTAAGACCCAAATATCATTTTCACTCTTTTCTTGTGATTTCAACTCATTAAAAGCAGGAAACATGCATTTTGACTGATATTCAATCCCTGCAGTGATTTATTGATTCATCATCATTAGTTTGAATGATTGACTTGAATTGTTCTTCTCTCGTCGAAATAAGGCTGTTTTTGCCAGAAGCAGTCATGTTTTAACACTGTAAGACCCAAATATCATTTTCACTCTTTTCTTGTGATTTCAACTCATTAAAAGCAGGAAACATGCATTTTGACTGATATTCAATCCCTGTAGTGATTTATTGATTCATCATCATTAGTATGAATGATTGGCTTGAATTGTTCTTCTCTCGCCGAAATAAGGCTGTTTTTGCCACAAGCAGTCATGTTTTAACACTGTAAGACCCAAATATCATTTTGACTTTTTTCTTGTGATTTCAACTCATTAAAATCAGGAAACATGCATTTTGACTGATATTCAATCCCTGTAGTGATTTATTGATTCATCATCATGAGTTTGAATGATTGACTTGAATTGTTCTTCTCTCGTCGAAATAAGGCTGTTTTTGCCAGAAGCAGTCATGTTTTAACACTGTAAGACCCAAATATCATTTTCACTCTTTTCTTGTGATTTCATCTAAGTTCAAGCAGGAAACATGCATTTTGAATGATATTCAATCCCTGTAGTGATTTATTGATTCATCATCATTAGTTTGAATGATTGACTTGAATTGTTCTTCTCTCGCCGAAATAAGGCTGTTTTTGCCAGAAGCAGTCATGTTTTAACACTGTAAGACCCAAATATCATTTTCACTCTTTTCTTGTGATTTCAACTCATTAAAAGCAGGAAACATGCATTTTGACTGATATTCAATCCCTGTAGTGATTTATTGATTCATCATCATTAGTATGAATGATTGGCTTGAATTGTTCTTCTCTCGCCGAAATAAGGCTGTTTTTGCCACAAGCAGTCATGTTTTAACACTGTAAGACCCAAATATCATTTTCACTCTTTTCTTGTGATTTCATCTAAGTTCAAGCAGGAAACATGCATTTTGAATGATATTCAATCCCTGTAGTGATTTATTGATTCATCATCATTAGTTTGAATGATTGACTTGAATTGTTCTTCTCTCGTCGAAATAAGGCTGTTTTTGCCAGAAGCAGTCATGTTTTAACACTGTAAGACCCAAATATCATTTTCACTCTTTTCTTGTGATTTCAACTCATTAAAAGCAGGAAACATGCATTTTGACTGATATTCAATCACTGTAGTGATTTATTGATTCATCATCATGAGTTTGAATGATTGACTTGAATTGTTCTTCTCTCGTCGAAATAAGGCTGTTTTTGCCAGAAGCAGTCATGTTTTAACACTGTAAGACCCAAATATCATTTTCACTCTTTTCTTGTGATTTCATCTAAGTTCAAGCAGGAAACATGCATTTTGAATGATATTCAATCCCTGTAGTGATTTATTGATTCATCATCATTAGTTTGAATGATTGACTTGAATTGTTCTTCTCTCGTCGAAATAAGGCTGTTTTTGCCAGAAGCAGTCATGTTTTAACACTGTAAGACCCAAATATCATTTTCACTCTTTTCTTGTGATTTCAACTCATTAAAAGCAGGAAACATGCATTTTGACTGATATTCAATCCCTGCAGTGATTTATTGATTCATCATCATTAGTTTGAATGATTGACTTGTATTGTTCTTCAAGCAGTCATGTTTTAACACTGTAAGACCAAATATCATTTTCACTCTTTTCTTGTGATTTCATCTAAGTTCAAGCAGGAAACATGCATTTTGAATGATATTCAATCCCTGTTAGTGATTTATTGATTCATTCATCATTAGTTTGAAATGATTGACTTGCAATTGTTCATCTCTCTAGCGTCGAAATAAGGCTGTTTTTGCCAGAAGCAAGTCATCGTTTCTAACACTGTAAGACCCAAAGATCATTTTCCACTCTTTTCTTGTGATTTCAACTCATTAAAAGCAGGAAACATGCATTTTGACTGATATTCAATCCCTGTAGTGATTTATTGATTCATCATCATTAGTTTGAATGATTGACTTGAATTGTTCTTCTCTCGCCGAAATAAGGCTGTTTTTGCCACGAAGCAGTCATGTTTTAATAACTGTAAGACCCAAAATATCATTTTCACTCTTTTCTTGTGATTTCAACTCATTAAAAGCAGGAAACATGCATTTTGACTGATATTCCAATCCCTGTAGTGATTTATTGATTCTATCATCATGAGTTTGAATGATTGACTTGAATTGTTCTTCTCTCGTCCGAAATAAGGCTGTTTTTGCCAGAAGCAGTCATGTTTTAATCACTGTAAGACCCAAATATCATTTTCACTCTCTTTTCTTGTGATTTCAACTCATTAAAAGCAGGAAACATGCATTTTGACTGATATTCAATCCCTGTAGTGATTTATTGATTCATCATCATTAGTATTGAATGATTGGCTTGAATTGTTCTTCTCTCGCCGAAATAAGGCTGTTTTTGCCACAAAGCAGTCATGTTTTAACACTGTAAGACCCAAATATCATTTTCACTCTTTCTTGTGATTTCATCTAAGTTCAAGCAGGAAACATGCATTTTGAATGATATTCAATCCCTGTAGTAGATTTATTGATTCATCATCATTAGTTTGAATGATTGACTTGAATTGTTCTTCTCTCGCCGAAAATAAGGCTGTTTTTGCCAGAAGCAGTCATGTTTTAATACTGTAAGACCCAAATATCATTTTCACTCTTTTCTTGTGATTTCAACTCATTAAAAGCAGGAAACATGCATTTTGACTGATATTCAATCCCTGTAGTGATTTATTGATTCATCATCATTAGTTTGAATGATTGACTTGAATTGTTCTTCTCTCGCCGAAATAAGGCTGTTTTTGCACGAAGCAGTCATGTTTTAATACTGTAAGACCCAAATATCATTTTCACTCTTTTCTTGTGATTTCAACTCATTAAAAGCAGGAAACATGCATTTTGACTGATATCAATCCCTGTAGTGATTTATTGATTCATCATCATTAGTATGAATGATTGGCTTGAATTGTTCTTCTCCCCGCCGAAATAAGGCTGTTTTTGCCACAAGCAGTCATGTTTTAACACTGTAAGACCCCAAATATCATTTTCAACTCTTTTCTTGTGATTTCATCTAAGTTCAAGCAGGAACATGCATTTTGAATGATATTCAATCCCTGTAGTGATTTATTGATTCATCATCATTAGTTTGAATGATTGACTTGAATTGTTCTTCTCTCGTCGAAATATAGGCTGTTTTTGCCAGAAGCAGTCATGTTTTAACACTGTAAGACCCAAATATCATTTTCACTCTTTTCTTGTGATTTCAACTCATTACAAAGCAGGAAACATGCATTTTGACTGATATTCAATCCCTGTAGTTGATTTATTGATTCATCATCATTAGTTTGAATGATTGACTTGAATTGTTTCTTCTCTCGCCGAAATAAGGCTGTTTTTTGCAGAAGCAGTCATGTTTTAACACTGTCAGACCCAAATATCATTTTCACTCTTTTCTTGTGATTTCATTCTAGTTTCAAGCAGGAAACATGGATTTTGACTGATATTCAATCCCTGTAGTGATTATTGATTCATCATCATTAGTATGAATGATTGGCTTGAATTGTTCTTCTCTCGCCGAAATAAGGCTGTTTTTGCCAGAAGCAGTCATGTTTTAATACTGTAAGACCCAAATATCATTTTCACTCTTTTCTTGTGATTTCAACTCATTAAAAAGACAGGAAACATGCATTTTGACTGATATTCAAATCCCTGTAGTGATTTATTGATTCATCATCATTAGTTTGAATGATTGACTTGAATTGTTCTTCTCTCGTCGAAATAAGGCTGTTTTTTGCCAGAAGCAGTCCATGTTTTAACACTGTAAGACCCAAATATCATTTTCACTCTTTTCTTGTGATTTCATCTAAGTTCAAGCAGGAAACATGCATTTTGAATGATATTCAATCCCTGTAGTGATTTATTGATTCATCATCATTAGTTTGAATGATTGACTTGAATTGTTCTTCTCTCGTCGAAATAAGGCTGTTTTTGCCAGAAGCAGTCATGTTTTAACACTGTAAGACCCAAATATCATTTTCACTCTTTTCTTGTGATTTCAACTCATTAAAAGCAGGAAACATGCATTTTGACTGATATTCAATCCCTGCAGTGATTTATTGATTCATCATCATTAGTTTGAATGATTGACTTGAATTGTTCTTCTCTCGTCGAAATAAGGCTGTTTTTGCCAGAAGCAGTCATGTTTTAACACTGTAAGACCCAAATATCATTTTCACTCTTTTCTTGTGATTTCATCTAAGTTCAAGCAGGAAACATGCATTTTGAATGATATTCAATCCCTGTAGTGATTTATTGATTCATCATCATTAGTTTGAATGATTGACTTGAATTGTTCTTCTCTCGTCGAAATAAGGCTGTTTTTGCCAGAAGCAGTCATGTTTTAACACTGTAAGACCCAAATATCATTTTCACTCTTTTCTTGTGATTTCATCTAAGTTCAAGCAGGAAACATGCATTTTGAATGATATTCAATCCCTGTAGTGATTTATTGATTCATCATCATTAGTTTGAATGATTGACTTGAATTGTTCTTCTCTCGCCGAAATAAGGCTGTTTTTGCCAGAAGCAGTCATGTTTTAACACTGTAAGACCCAAATATCATTTTCACTCTTTTCTTGTGATTTCAACTCATTAAAAGCAGGAAACATGCATTTTGACTGATATTCAATCCCTGTAGTGATTTATTGATTCATCATCATTAGTATGAATGATTGGCTTGAATTGTTCTTCTCTCGCCGAAATAAGGCTGTTTTTGCCACAAGCAGTCATGTTTTAACACTGTAAGACCCCAAATATCATTTTGACTTTTTTCTTGTGATTTCAACTCATTAAAATCAGGAAACATGCATTTTGACTGATATTCAATCCCTGTAGTGATTTATTGATTCATCATCATGAGTTTGAATGATTGACTTGAATTGTTCTTCTCTCGTCGAAATAAGGCTGTTTTTGCCAGAAGCAGTCATGTTTTAACACTGTAAGACCCAAATATCATTTTCACTCTTTTCTTGTGATTTCATCTAAGTTCAAGCAGGAAACATGCATTTTGAATGATATTCAATCCCTGTAGTGATTTATTGATTCATCATCATTAGTTTGAATGATTGACTTGAATTGTTCTTCTCTCGTCGAAATAAGGCTGTTTTTGCCAGAAGCAGTCATGTTTTAACACTGTAAGACCCAAATATCATTTTCACTCTTTTCTTGTGATTTCAACTCATTAAAAGCAGGAAACATGCATTTTGACTGATATTCAATCCCTGTAGTGATTTATTGATTCATCATCATTAGTATGAATGATTGGCTTGAATTGTTCTTCTCTCGCCGAAATAAGGCTGTTTTTGCCACAAGCAGTCATGTTTTAACACTGTAAGACCCAAATATCATTTTCACTCTTTTCTTGTGATTTCATCTAAGTTCAAGCAGGAAACATGCATTTTGAATGATATTCAATCCCTGTAGTGATTTATTGATTCATCATCATGAGTTTGAATGATTGACTTGAATTGTTCTTCTCTCGTCGAAATAAGGCTGTTTTTGCCAGAAGCAGTCATGTTTTAACACTGTAAGACCCAAATATCATTTTCACTCTTTTCTTGTGATTTCATCTAAGTTCAAGCAGGAAACATGCATTTTGAATGATATTCAATCCCTGTAGTGATTTATTGATTCATCATCATTAGTTTGAATGATTGACTTGAATTGTTCTTCTCTCGTCGAAATAAGGCTGTTTTTGCCAGAAGCAGTCATGTTTTAACACTGTAAGACCCAAATATCATTTTCACTCTTTTCTTGTGATTTCATCTAAGTTCAAGCAGGAAACATGCATTTTGAATGATATTCAATCCCTGTAGTGATTTATTGATTCATCATCATTAGTTTGAATGATTGACTTGAATTGTTCTTCTCTCGCCGAAATAAGGCTGTTTTTGCCAGAAGCAGTCATGTTTTAACACTGTAAGACCCAAATATCATTTTCACTCTTTTCTTGTGATTTCAACTCATTAAAAGCAGGAAACATGCATTTTGACTGATATTCAATCCCTGTAGTGATTTATTGATTCATCATCATTAGTATGAATGATTGGCTTGAATTGTTCTTCTCTCGCCGAAATAAGGCTGTTTTTGCCACAAGCAGTCATGTTTTAACACTGTAAGACCCAAATATCATTTTGACTTTTTTCTTGTGATTTCAACTCATTAAAATCAGGAAACATGCATTTTGACTGATATTCAATCCCTGTAGTGATTTATTGATTCATCATCATGAGTTTGAATGATTGACTTGAATTGTTCTTCTCTCGTCGAAATAAGGCTGTTTTTGCCAGAAGCAGTCATGTTTTAACACTGTAAGACCCAAATATCATTTTCACTCTTTTCTTGTGATTTCATCTAAGTTCAAGCAGGAAACATGCATTTTGAATGATATTCAATCCCTGTAGTGATTTATTGATTCATCATCATTAGTTTGAATGATTGACTTGAATTGTTCTTCTCTCGTCGAAATAAGGCTGTTTTTGCCAGAAGCAGTCATGTTTTAACACTGTAAGACCCAAATATCATTTTCACTCTTTTCTTGTGATTTCAACTCATTAAAAGCAGGAAACATGCATTTTGACTGATATTCAATCCCTGTAGTGATTTATTGATTCATCATCATTAGTATGAATGATTGGCTTGAATTGTTCTTCTCTCGCCGAAATAAGGCTGTTTTTGCCACAAGCAGTCATGTTTTAACACTGTAAGACCCAAATATCATTTTCACTCTTTTCTTGTGATTTCATCTAAGTTCAAGCAGGAAACATGCATTTTGAATGATATTCAATCCCTGTAGTGATTTATTGATTCATCATCATGAGTTTGAATGATTGACTTGAATTGTTCTTCTCTCGTCGAAATAAGGCTGTTTTTGCCAGAAGCAGTAATGTTTTAACACTGTAAGACCCAAATATCATTTTCACTCTTTTCTTGTGATTTCATCTAAGTTCAAGCAGGAAACATGCATTTTGAATGATATTCAATCCCTGTAGTGATTTATTGATTCATCATCATTAGTTTGAATGATTGACTTGAATTGTTCTTCTCTCGTCGAAATAAGGCTGTTTTTGCCAGAAGCAGTCATGTTTTAACACTGTAAGACCCAAATATCATTTTCACTCTTTTCTTGTGATTTCAACTCATTAAAAGCAGGAAACATGCATTTTGACTGATATTCAATCCCTGCAGTGATTTATTGATTCATCATCATTAGTTTGAATGATTGACTTGTATTGTTCTTCTCTCGTCGAAATAAGGCTGTTTTTGCCAGAAGCAGTCATGTTTTAACACTGTAAGACCCAAATATCATTTTCACTCTTTTCTTGTGATTTCATCTAAGTTCAAGCAGGAAACATGCATTTTGAATGATATTCAATCCCTGTAGTGATTTATTGATTCATCATCATTAGTTTGAATGATTGACTTGAATTGTTCTTCTCTCGTCGAAATAAGGCTGTTTTTGCCAGAAGCAGTCATGTTTTAACACTGTAAGACCCAAAGATCATTTTCACTCTTTTCTTGTGATTTCAACTCATTAAAAGCAGGAAACATGCATTTTGACTGATATTCAATCCCTGTAGTGATTTATTGATTCATCATCATTAGTTTGAATGATTGACTTGAATTGTTCTTCTCTCGCCGAAATAAGGCTGTTTTTGCCAGAAGCAGTCATGTTTTAATACTGTAAGACCCAAATATCATTTTCACTCTTTTCTTGTGATTTCAACTCATTAAAAGCAGGAAACATGCATTTTGACTGATATTCAATCCCTGTAGTGATTTATTGATTCATCATCATGAGTTTGAATGATTGACTTGAATTGTTCTTCTCTCGTCGAAATAAGGCTGTTTTTGCCAGAAGCAGTCATGTTTTAACACTGTAAGACCCAAATATCATTTTCACTCTTTTCTTGTGATTTCATCTAAGTTCAAGCAGGAAACATGCATTTTGAATGATATTCAATCCCTGTAGTGATTTATTGATTCATCATCATTAGTTTGAATGATTGACTTGAATTGTTCTTCTCTCGTCGAAATAAGGCTGTTTTTGCCAGAAGCAGTCATGTTTTAACACTGTAAGACCCAAATATCATTTTCACTCTTTTCTTGTGATTTCAACTCATTAAAAGCAGGAAACATGCATTTTGACTGATATTCAATCCCTGTAGTGATTTATTGATTCATCATCATTAGTATGAATGATTGGCTTGAATTGTTCTTCTCTCGCCGAAATAAGGCTGTTTTTGCCACAAGCAGTCATGTTTTAACACTGTAAGACCCAAATATCATTTTCACTCTTTTCTTGTGATTTCATCTAAGTTCAAGCAGGAAACATGCATTTTGAATGATATTCAATCCCTGTAGTGATTTATTGATTCATCATCATTAGTTTGAATGATTGACTTGAATTGTTCTTCTCTCGTCGAAATAAGGCTGTTTTTGCCAGAAGCAGTCATGTTTTAACACTGTAAGACCCAAATATCATTTTCACTCTTTTCTTGTGATTTCAACTCATTAAAAGCAGGAAACATGCATTTTGACTGATATTCAATCACTGTAGTGATTTATTGATTCATCATCATGAGTTTGAATGATTGACTTGAATTGTTCTTCTCTCGTCGAAATAAGGCTGTTTTTGCCAGAAGCAGTCATGTTTTAACACTGTAAGACCCAAATATCATTTTCACTCTTTTCTTGTGATTTCATCTAAGTTCAAGCAGGAAACATGCATTTTGAATGATATTCAATCCCTGTAGTGATTTATTGATTCATCATCATTAGTTTGAATGATTGACTTGAATTGTTCTTCTCTCGTCGAAATAAGGCTGTTTTTGCCAGAAGCAGTCATGTTTTAACACTGTAAGACCCAAATATCATTTTCACTCTTTTCTTGTGATTTCAACTCATTAAAAGCAGGAAACATGCATTTTGACTGATATTCAATCCCTGTAGTGATTTATTGATTCATCATCATTAGTATGAATGATTGGCTTGAATTGTTCTTCTCTCGCCGAAATAAGGCTGTTTTTGCCACAAGCAGTCATGTTTAACACTGTAAGACCCAAATATCATTTTCACTCTTTTCTTGTGATTTCATCTAAGTTCAAGCAGGAAACATGCATTTTGAATGATATTCAATCCCTGTAGTGATTTATTGATTCATCATCATTAGTTTGAATGATTGACTTGAATTGTTCTTCTCTCGTCGAAATAAGGCTGTTTTTGCCAGAAGCAGTCATGTTTTAACACTGTAAGACCCAAATATCATTTTCACTCTTTTCTTGTGATTTCAACTCATTAAAAGCAGGAAACATGCATTTTGACTGATATTCAATCCCTGTAGTGATTTATTGATTCATCATCATTAGTTTGAATGATTGACTTGAATTGTTCTTCTCTCGCCGAAATAAGGCTGTTTTTGCCAGAAGCAGTCATGTTTTAATACTGTAAGACCCAAATATCATTTTCACTCTTTTCTTGTGATTTCAACTCATTAAAAGCAGGAAACATGCATTTTGACTGATATTCAATCCCTGTAGTGATTTATTGATTCATCATCATTAGTATGAATGATTGGCTTGAATTGTTCTTCTCTCGCCGAAATAAGGCTGTTTTTGCCACAAGCAGTCATGTTTTAACACTGTAAGACCCAAATATCATTTTCACTCTTTTCTTGTGATTTCATCTAAGTTCAAGCAGGAAACATGCATTTTGAATGATATTCAATCCTGTAGTGATTTATTGATTCATCATCATTAGTTTGAATGATTGACTTGAATTGTTCTTCTCTCGCCGAAATAAGGCTGTTTTTGCCAGAAGCAGTCATGTTTTAACACTGTAAGACCCAAATATCATTTTCACTCTTTTCTTGTGATTTCAACTCATTAAAAGCAGGAAACATGCATTTTGACTGATATTCAATCCCTGTAGTGATTTATTGATTCATCATCATTAGTATGAATGATTGGCTTGAATTGTTCTTCTCTCGCCGAAATAAGGCTGTTTTTGCCACAAGCAGTCATGTTTTAACACTGTAAGACCCAAATATCATTTTCACTCTTTTCTTGTGATTTCATCTAAGTTCAAGCAGGAAACATGCATTTTGAATGATATTCAATCCCTGTAGTGATTTATTGATTCATCATCATTAGTTTGAATGATTGACTTGAATTGTTCTTCTCTCGTCGAAATAAGGCTGTTTTGCCAGAAGCAGTCATGTTTTAACACTGTAAGACCCAAATATCATTTTCACTCTTTTCTTGTGATTTCAACTCATTAAAAGCAGGAAACATGCATTTTGACTGATATTCAATCACTGTAGTGATTTATTGATTCATCATCATGAGTTTGAATGATTGACTTGAATTGTTCTTCTCTTGTCGAAATAAGGCTGTTTTTGCCAGAAGCAGTCATGTTTTAACACTGTAAGACCCAAATATCATTTTCACCTCTTTCTTGTGATTTCATCTAAGTTCAAGCAGGAAACATGCATTTTGAATGATATTCAATCCCTGTAGTGATTTATTGATTCATCATCATTAGTTTGAATGATTGACTTGAATTGTTCTTCTCTCGTCGAAATAAGGCTGTTTTTGCCAGAAGCAGTCATGTTTTAACACTGTAAGACCCAAATATCATTTTCACTCTTTTCTTGTGATTTCAACTCATTAAAAGCAGGAAACATGCATTTGACTGATATTCAATCCCTGTAGTGATTTATTGATTCATCATCATTAGTATGAATGATTGGCTTGAATTGTTCTTCTCTCGCCGAAATAAGGCTGTTTTTGCCACAAGCAGTCATGTTTTAACACTGTAAGACCCAAATATCATTTTCACTCTTTTCTTGTGATTTCATCTAAGTTCAAGCAGGAAACATGCATTTTGAATGATATTCAATCCCTGTAGTGATTTATTGATTCATCATCATTAGTTTGAATGATTGACTTGAATTGTTCTTCTCTCGTCGAAATAAGGCTGTTTTTGCCAGAAGCAGTCATGTTTTAACACTGTAAGACCCAAATATCATTTTCACTCTTTTCTTGTGATTTCAACTCATTAAAAGCAGGAAACATGCATTTTGACTGATATTCAATCCCTGTAGTGATTTATTGATTCATCATCATGAGTTTGAATGATTGACTTGAATTGTTCTTCTCTCGTCGAAATAGGCTGTTTTTGCCAGAAGCAGTCATGTTTTAACACTGTAAGACCCAAATATCATTTTCACTCTTTTCTTGTGATTTCATCTAAGTTCAAGCAGGAAACATGCATTTTGAATGATATTCAATCCCTGTAGTGATTTATTGATTCATCATCATTAGTTTGAATGATTGACTTGAATTGTTCTTCTCTCGTCGAAATAAGGCTGTTTTTGCCAGAAGCAGTCATGTTTTAACACTGTAAGACCCAAATATCATTTTCACTCTTTTCTTGTGATTTCAACTCATTAAAAGCAGGAAACATGCATTTTGACTGATATTCAATCCCTGTAGTGATTTATTGATTCATCATCATTAGTTTGAATGATTGACTTGAATTGTTCTTCTCTCGCCGAAATAAGGCTGTTTTTGCCAGAAGCAGTCATGTTTTAATACTGTAAGACCCAAATATCATTTTCACTCTTTTCTTGTGATTTCAACTCATTAAAAGCAGGAAACATGCATTTTGACTGATATTCAATCCCTGTAGTGATTTATTGATTCATCATCATTAGTATGAATGATTGGCTTGAATTGTTCTTCTCTCGCCGAAATAAGGCTGTTTTTGCCACAAGCAGTCATGTTTTAACACTGTAAGACCCAAATATCATTTTCACTCTTTTCTTGTGATTTCATCTAAGTTCAAGCAGGAAACATGCATTTTGAATGATATTCAATCCCTGTAGTGATTTATTGATTCATCATCATTAGTTTGAATGATTGACTTGAATTGTTCTTCTCTCGTCGAAATAAGGCTGTTTTTGCCAGAAGCAGTCATGTTTTAACACTGTAAGACCCAAATATCATTTTCACTCTTTTCTTGTGATTTCAACTCATTAAAAGCAGGAAACATGCATTTTGACTGATATTCAATCCCTGTAGTGATTTATTGATTCATCATCATGAGTTTGAATGATTGACTTGAATTGTTCTTCTCTCGTCGAAATAAGGCTGTTTTTGCCAGAAGCAGTCATGTTTTAACACTGTAAGACCCAAATATCATTTTCACTCTTTTCTTGTGATTTCATCTAAGTTCAAGCAGGAAACATGCATTTGAATGATATTCAATCCCTGTAGTGATTTATTGATTCATCATCATTAGTTTGAATGATTGACTTGAATTGTTCTTCTCTCGTCGAAATAAGGCTGTTTTTGCCAGAAGCAGTCATGTTTTAACACTGTAAGACCCAAATATCATTTTCACTCTTTTCTTGTGATTTCAACTCATTAAAAGCAGGAAACATGCATTTGACTGATATTCAATCCCTGTAGTGATTTATTGATTCATCATCATGAGTTTGAATGATTGACTTGAATTGTTCTTCTCTCGTCGAAATAAGGCTGTTTTTTGCCAGAAGCAGTCATGTTTTAAACACTGTAAGACCCAAATATCATTTTCACTCTTTTCTTGTGATTTCAACTCATTAAAAGCAGGAAACATGCATTTTGACTGATATTCAATCCCTGTAGTGATTTATTGATTCATCATCATTAGTATGAATGATTGGCTTGATTGTTCTTCTCTCGCCGAAATAAGGCTGTTTTTGCCACAAGCAGTCATGTTTTAACACTGTAAGACCCAAATATCATTTTCACTCTTTTCTTGTGATTTCATCTAGTTCAAGCAGGAAACATGCATTTTGAATGATATTCAATCCCTGTAGTGATTTATTGATTCATCATCATTAGTTTGAATGATTGACTTGAATTGTTCTTCTCTCGTCAGAAATAAGGCTGTTTTTGCCAGAAGCAGTCATGTTTTAACACTGTAAGACCCAAATATCATTTTCACTCTTTTCTTGTGATTTCAACTCATTAAAAGCAGGAAACATGCATTTTGACTGATATTCAATCCCTGTAGTGATTTATTGATTCATCATCATGAGTATGAATGATTGACTTGAATTGTTCTTCTCTCGTCGAAATAAGGCTGTTTTTGCCAGAAGCAGTCATGTTTTAACACTGTAAGACCCAAATATCATTTTCACTCTTTTCTTGTGATTTCATCTAAGTTCAAGCAGGAAACATGCATTTTGAATGATATTCAATCCCTGTAGTGATTTATTGATTCATCATCATTAGTTTGAATGATTGACTTGAATTGTTCTTCTCTCGTCGAAATAAGGCTGTTTTTGCCAGAAGCAGTCATGTTTTAACACTGTAAGACCCAAATATCATTTTCACTCTTTTCTTGTGATTTCAACTCATTAAAAGCAGGAAACATGCATTTTGACTGATATTCAATCCCTGCAGTGATTTATTGATTCATCATCATTAGTTTGAATGATTGACTTGAATTGTTCTTCTCTCGTCGAAATAAGGCTGTTTTTGCCAGAAGCAGTCATGTTTTAACACTGTAAGACCCAAATATCATTTTCACTCTTTTCTTGTGATTTCATCTAAGTTCAAGCAGGAAACATGCATTTTGAATGATATTCAATCCCTGTAGTTGATTTATGATTCATCATCATTAGTTTGAATGATTGACTTGAATTGTTCTTCTCTCGTCGAAATAAGGCTGTTTTTGCCAGAAGCAGTCATGTTTTAACACTGTAAGACCCAAATATCATTTTCACTCTTTTCTTGTGATTTCAACTCATTAAAAGCAGGAAACATGCATTTTGACTGATATTCAATCCCTGTAGTGATTTATTGATTCATCATCATTAGTTTGAATGATTGACTTGAATTGTTCTTCTCTCGCGAAATAAGGCTGTTTTTGCCAGAAGCAGTCATGTTTTAATACTGTAAGACCCAAATATCATTTTCACTCTTTTCTTGTGATTTCAACTCATTAGAAAGCAGGAAACATGCATTTTGACTGATATTCAATCCCTGTAGTGATTTATTGATTCATCATCATTAGTATGAATGATTGGCTTGAATTGTTCTTCTCTCGCCGAAATAAGGCTGTTTTTGCCAGCAAGCAGTCATGTTTTAACACTGTAAGACCCAAATATCATTTTCACTCTTTTCTTGTGATTTCATCTAAGTTCAAGCAGGAAACATGCATTTTGAATGATATTCAATCCCTGTAGTGATTTATTGATTCATCATCATTAGTTTGAATGATTGACTTGAATTGTTCTTCTCTCGTCGAAATAAGGCTGTTTTTGCCAGAAGCAGTCATGTTATTAAACACTGTAAGACCCAATATCATTTTCACTCTTTTCTTGTGATTTCATCTAAGTTCAAAGCAGGAAACATGCATTTTGAATGATATTCAATCCCTGTAGTGATTTATTGATTCATCATCATTAGTTTGAATGATTGACTTGAATTGTTCTTCTCTCGTCGAAATAAGGGCTGTTTTTGCCAGAAGCAGTCATGTTTTACACTGTAAGACCCAA
>NW_026739099.1:0-17178 GCF_030273125.1 Centropristis striata
CTCACCACTGACGACATCACTTCCTTCCTGTCGCTACGTACGAGCTCACAGAGCTGCTGAGGACATCAACAGGTTAAAACATGTCGCCATGGGAACCATGGCGCTGCTGCAGCCAATCACAGCCCACATGTAGCAGCAACCTGCAGCTCTAACAGCTTATAGGAAATAAAACGGTTATTTGTTTACTTTTTACTTTTTAAACAAGTGTGTTTATTAATTTTCAGAATAATCACACTACAACAAGATGCTGTATAATACAGGTGCAAAACAAAACAATCACAATAAGACTCATCGTGGATGTGAGTGTCACAGGGCAGTAGCATGAGTCATTTACAGTCCAAAACAAAGAATCTGTCTACTCCTTTAGAGGAAAGCATTACAAATAAATCAAAATAAAAAGAGCAAACAAACAGACGTATGATAAATGAGGGATAACATGCCTCCAATGCTTCCCTCCCCTCTAAGAACACCATAAAAGACCTCCATATACTGTCACAAATGTGGTATTTACCCTTTAATGTGAAGGTGAGTTTTTCCAGTGCCAGTGAATCTGACAGCCCTGCAAGCCAGACACTCATACTGGGTTTAGTGGTGGATTTCCATGCTTTGGCTATGGTGTATTTGGCTTGTAGCATGCAAAAAATAATCATAGTTTTATTTGTTTGCATTTTAATTTTAATTTATCATTGGTTTAGGCTAAAATCAGTTTGCATTCTTCAGTTGTAAAAAATGTGCATCTTATATACAGCATCTGCTACTTTTTTCTCCTAGATTTGCTACTTTTAATCTCATAAATCAACTTATTATTATTTTTTCATAATTGGCCCTAATACACCGTCCTATGAATGTTTACATTTTCAAAATAAAAATAAAAAAATCTGCATTTTTGGGGTTTTCCTGCTGTCCTGAAAACATAGCGTGACTCTAAAACCAAACAGTGAGCTGCGTCCAGTAGGACCCTGCAGCATTTCAGCTTCTGACTGACTGTCAGCTGGTTTTTCAGGACCAGCAAAGCTTTATATTACTGTATGTTCTCACATTACTGTCACATAGGTTGGCATTCTGTTAGTAACCAGTTCATCATCAACTATTTGAAGTCTGTTAACTGTGTTATATTCCCTTTTTCTTGTTTTCCCTGTGGTGATTTTGGTTTCAGAGTGGAAACAGTTTTATTTGTCTAGTTTTGTTCCTCGAGCAGATCAGAAACCTTTTTGATTCTGAGGCCCATTTTAATTATGACACTACATCAAAACCTATATCTCCAACAGACCTGTTGTTTTATTTCACCTGTTTATTCCATCATTATTCCATTATCAAGAATTTCTCCATTACTGTACATGTAAAAATGATCCAAAAAGACACAAAATTACCAAAAATAGATGTAAAAATGACAAAAAAAGACACAAAATGATAAAAAGACACAAAAATAGATGTAAAAATGATCCAAAATTACAAAAAAAAAGGACAAAAAATTATCGAAATAGACACAAATTGACCAAAAATAGATGTAAAAATGACCAAAGTCCATAGGTGCGTTTCCACTACGGTTGAATACTGGATGAGGAGGGTCTCACTCGCCAAAACGCCCCAGAATCTGAAACCGTCTCTAGCGGCCGTTTGACCGGACTTCTTTAGTCCCTGTAGTAGAGCGGGTCCTCTTTCTCCCCTGAGAACAGCTGGTTGCTGATTGGATAGAACACTAAACAGGATGTGACGTAGTACTGGACGCCACAACAACTCGTAGCAAGTAATCTGGACCCGAGGTTGAGAATAGCTGGGTTAAAGGTTGCTGAGCCCTGAACTGGACCAGCACCAGTCTGAAACACTAACGGGGGACCGTCTGGGACCATGAACACTACGAAGGACTTTGTGTGATTGGGCCGTCTTTCTAAACTTCTCTCTTAAAACTAATGAAAATTCAAAATTATTATAACCTTGCTAGGGAATCCACTATTCCAATGAGGGCCTCACAAAGTACAAGAATATGTGTGTGTGTGTGTGTGTGTTCTTGTACTTCCTACATAGTGGGGACCAGAACACGTTTTTAACCAACAGAGTGAGGACATTTCGGCCGGTCCTCACTTTTTTAAAGGCTTTTTGGAGATTTCAGACTTTGTTTTAAGGGTTAAAGGTTACATGATAATGATAATTAATGAAACTGTATTGTGTGGTTACAAAACTAACTAAAACTAACTAAAATTATAGTGAAAATGTCCTTCGTTTTTGTCTTTGTCAACTTTTTTCATACATAATGAAGATGGATCAGACAAAGGAAATAAAGGCAAAATTTACTGTGACCTCTTTTAATCTCCCACCCAACAAATACCCCATTACAAAACACTACAACTAATAAAAACTCAACTAAAACTATCAAATTCACTCTAAAAACTCATTAAAACTAACTGAATTTGAAAACAAAAATCCACAATCCAATTAAAACTGAAACTAATGAAAATTCAAAACTATTATAACCTTGCAAGGGAATTTACTATTCCAATGAGGGTCCCCACAAAGATAGACACACAAGAACGTGTGTGTGTGTGTGTGTGTGTGTGTGTGGCCTGGGAGTGATGTCACAAACAGAATAATACAATATGGTAAAGCCATTTCCTGTCTCAGCCTGCAGACCGCTTAATCTGTGTGTGTGTGTGTGTGTGTGTGTGTGACCTGAACCACAGCGTCAAATACCACACACACACACACACACACACACACACACACACACACACACACACACACACACACTGAGTGGGAGTGAAGAGGTTAATTATAAGAGGAATTATATCAGTTTACAGACAAACAGAAGTGAGAAGTTTTAATCATTGTTAGTGTTAGCTTCATGTTTTTAATGAAGGGCTGAGGCTGCTGGACCAAAAATGACATGAGTAGGAGTACATTTAAATGATACATTAAAAAAAAGTGAATAAATGTAGGACTTAAAAAAATAAATATATGTGGTTATTAAAAAAAAAGTGGAAATAACAAAATCAATAAATGAAAATGTAGAAATAAATGAAAAAATAGGAGAAATAGCTAACTAATTAATGTATTACATGTAATAAATATTACATTTACGTGTATCTTTTGCATATATATGTATATATATATACATATATGTGTATATATGTATGTATGTATGTATGTGTGTATATATATATATATTTATTTCCACATGTATTCACTTTTGTACATATTTATTTCTACTTATGTCAATTTTCGTCCCTCATAGCTGGACTTAAGAAGTCTCTAAATACACAAGATAAAACTAAAAACCTGAATAAGTGAATAGAGAAACAACAGATAATTCTCACATTAACAAACAAATAGTATTTTCTGTGTATGTGTGACTCCTCCAAGGATCTCCACCTTAACGCGGCCCGGCCGGGCTCATGTGTTTTGTGGACTTGGAGAAGGCCTACGACCGTGTCCCTCGGGGAGTCTTGTGGGGGTACTGCAGGAATATGGGGCACCGGGCTCGTTGCTACGAGCTATCCGGTCCCTATATAACCAAAGTGAGAGCTGTGTCCGCATACTCGGCACAACGTCAAACACGTTCCCAGTGGGTGTTGGCCTCCGCCAGGGTTGCCCCTTGTCTCCGATTCTGTTTGTGGTCTTCATGGATCTCGAGGCTCAGCCGGGGGAGGAAGGGATCCGGTTTGGTGACCTTAGAATTGCATCTCTGCTTTTTGCAGATGATGTGGTTCTTTTGGCTTCATCAAGCCGAGACCTCCAGCACTCGTTGGGGCGGTTTGCAGCCGAGTGCGAAGCGGTTGGGATGAGAGTCAGCACCTCCAAGTCTGAGGCCATGGTTCTCTGCCGGAAAACGGTGGACTGCCCCCTCTGGGTGGAGAGAGGAACTGCCCCCTCTGGGTGGAGACAGGTACTGCCCCTCTGGGTGGAGACAGGTACTGCCCCCTCTGGGTGGAGACAGGTACTGCCCCTCTGGGTGGAGACAGGTACTGCCCCCTCTGGGTGGAGACAGGTACTGCCCCTCTGGGTGGGGAGAGGTACTGCCCCCTCTGGGTGGAGAGAGGTACTGCCCCCTCTGGGTGGAGACAGGTACTGCCCCCTTTGGGTGGAGAGAGCTACTGCCCCCTCTGGGTGGAGAGAGGTACTGCCCCCTCTGGGTGGAGACAGGTACTGCCTCAAGAGAAGGAGTTCCAGTATCTGGGGGTCTTGTTCAGCAGTGAGGGTAGAACAGAGCATGAGATGGAGGCGGTTTGGTGCGGCGTCAGCAGTGATGCGGGCATTGTACCGGACCGTCGTGGTGAAGAAGGAGCTGAGCCTGAAGGCAAAGCTCTCGATTTACCGCTCCATCTACGTTCCAACCCTCACCTATGGTCATGAGCTTTGGGTAGTGACCAAAGAACGAGATCGTGGATACAAGCGGCTGAAATGAGCTTCCTCCGTAGGGTGGCTGGGCTCAGCCTTAGAGATAGGGGGAGGAGCTCAGACATCCGGAGGGAGCTCGGAGTAGAGCCGCTGCTCCTTCTCCTCTAAAGGAGCCAGCTGAGGAGGTTTGGGCATCTGGTAAGGATCCTCCCGGGCGCCTCCCGTTAGAGGAGTTCCAGGTCCAACTGGTAGGAGGCCCCGGGGAAGACCCAGAACACGGTGGAGGGATTATATCTCTCTCCTGGCCTGGGAACGCCTCGGGGTCCAGGAGGAGCTGGACGTTGTGGCTGGGGAGAGGCCCTGCTTAGCCTGCTGCCCCCGCGACCCGGCCCCGGATAAGTGGACGAGAATGGATGGATGGATGTGAGAGGTACATAAATGAATTTTTCATATTCAATAATGCTGGTGTTTGTAGGGGAATAACCACTGACAGGACGGAATGAATGCTAAAGCTGCAGGAACTAGAATATATGTGTGTCCAGTGACTTGTTTAGTCCAGTGTGTTCTCTTTCTAATGTAATAAACAGCTGAAAGCTTGCAGAGTCACATGATCCATGCTCAGCCTCTCTTTTTTACTGTCCAGCTAGGAGACACATTTATCCTCCCACTCAGCAGCTTAGCTCTCTCTTCCTGCTGCAGTCTCTCTCTCTCTCCCTCTCTCTCTCTCTCTCTCTCTCTCTTTCTCGCTCTCTCAGCATTCTTTCGTGAGGTTTGTGTTGTTTCACACCTACATTTCTGGCCCTGGTCGGTGGAGATGATGATATTCTGAGAACTTACAGTACAGCAGCCTGTAAATCAATAACCAGCTTATTATTGAGGCTGTCAGCAGCGAGGCTCAGATGGTGGAAATGATAAAAGTTAAAAATTATTAAAACCTTCTGCAGCTGATTTTGGCCTTTTCTTTTTAAAATGCGAGTCTCATACAGAGCCCCCGAAAGGTCACAGTGGGATTCTTTCCCCTGAAATATGTGAAATTTTGTTCTTTTTAATAAATTCATATCTGCAAAAAACGCAGAAAATCTTGTTTGGCGTTATCATTAAAGCGGATTGTAGGACGGTGTATTCGGGCCAAAAAGAATAAATCTATATATATACGGACCTGGGGGAGCGGGGTAATATTTAGAGAAAAAAGTGGTAAATCTATGAGAAATATCACAGATTTTATGAGAAAATAGTCACAGATTTATAAGATTAAAAGTTGCAAATCTACAAATGAAATGACTGAAGGAAACACTGATAATTACTCTTTGTTGGTAATTTTGTGTCTTTTTTTGGTATTGTCTTTTTTTTAATAATTTTGTGTTTTTTCTGTCATTTTGTTCCATTTTTTAAGTAATTTAGTTTTGTGTATTTTTTGGGTCATTTTGTGTCTTTTTAAATAATTCTGTGTCTTTTTTTGGTCGTTTTGTTTCTTCTTTAAGTAATTTAGTTTTTTCCGTCATTTTGTGTCTTTTTTTAGTCATTTTGTGTCTTTCAAGTAATTTAGTGATTTTCAGTCATTTTGTGTCTTTTTTGGTAATTTTGTGTCTTTTTTTAAATAATTGTGTCTTTTTTTAAATAATTTTTGGTAATATTGTCTTTTTAAATAATTGTGTCTTTTTTTTAATAATTTTTAGTAATTGTGTCTTTTTAAATAATTGTGTCTTTTTTTAATAATTTTTGGTAATTGTGTCTTTTTTTGGTTATTTTGTTTCTTTTTTAAGTAATTTAGTGATTTTCAGTCATTTTGTGTCTTTTTTTAAATAATTGTGTCTTTTTTTAAAATAATTTTTGGTAATTGTGTCTTTTTTTGGTTATTTTGTTTCTTTTTTAAGTAATTCAGTTTTTTTCTGTCATTTTGTGTCTTTTTTTGGTCATTTTAATATTTTTTTGATAGTGCCTCCAGGTAGTTAGAGTTTGAGGCGCCTGGTGTAAATAAAGACTCATAGCTTCCATCACGTTCTATGAAATCTCAGCTGTTAGAAGCTCCTCTGAGTGATGGGGTAGAGGTTGCCATAGCAACACAACATGCCTGGTGGGCAGCAGGGTAGGATGGCCTCTCACCCAAACCGCCTCCTCACCTCTACACAACACTTCACACAGGTGCACCGCTTCATATCCATAAATAATGTTCTCTGACTGCTCTCACATTCTCAGCGCTGCAGAAACACATAAAGGACAGATGGACTGGGACAACAACACTGTTTCAGTTAATACGGCCCTGGTAAACTGGACTACAATAAAGGACTGGCTCAGTAGCCTGGTATACCCAGACTGCCTTGCGCGCTCAAAATTAATTTCGAACCTCCAGGCGGTCTGGAAACCAAGCCAGTTTCTTAGCCCTGTTTTAGGATCCAATCACAGAGCGGGGAGGGACGGTGAGACGATGACGCGTACTACTCGGCACTTGGAAGCTTGTAGTTTTCTTACGGATCCAACATGGCTGCTGCAGACGCGAAACTCTCTTTAGCTGTAGATGGTGTTTTAAATAGTTTAGAGCCAAAGTTGAAAGGCGAAAGGTCTCTGGGGGCTCCGCTGAGATCACCGGCGCTATGGTAGCGGGGCTATTAGCGTCGCTAGCGGCTATTAGCGTCACTAGCGGCTATTAGCGTCGCTAGCGGCTAATAGTGTCACTAGCGGCTATTAGCATCGCTAGCGGCTATTAGCGTCACTAGCGACTAATAGCGCCACTAGCGGCTAATAGCTATTAGCGTCGCTAGCAGCTAATAGCCCCGCTACCGTGGACAGCGGAGCCCCCAGAGACCCCCAGCAGCTTGTTTATTGCCCATAAAATCAGTGGATGTGTGGCTGAATGACATGAGGGGAATAAAGCGTGAAAATAAATAATCTTGCAGAAAGCGAGAACTGGAGAAGCAAAGCAGCAGCAACACTCTCTACTGGCTCAGGATAAAACATCCGGGAACATTCTTCATATTAAAAACCTCAAATTCACACTTTTTTCTCTCACATTCACATGGAATAACTGTCAGAGACTCTTGATTCATTTTTATTTATTGTAATAACGACACAGGATCAAACATCAGGGACAATCCTTCATATTACAAAAATCTGCATCAAATTACACAGTTAGACATAGTATAACCGTAGAAGGCACTGCTGCTGATCATTATGAGACATGATTATATTTACATTGATCTATTAGTAATAATGATAATTATTGATCCTTTAGAAGTGCTGCAGGTCCGACGGTCAGACGGTGGTGAAGGTGAAGCTGGTTACATGTCTGTACTCTTCACCAGGACGCAGCAGACAGTCAGGGAACGCAGGCTGACACACACACACAGACACACACACACACACACACAGACACACACACACACAGACACACACACAGACACACACACACACACAGACACACACACACACACAGACACACACACACACACAGACACACACACACACACACACACACACACACACACACAGACACACACACACACACAGACACACACACACACACAGACACACACACACACACACACACACAGACACACAGACACACACACACAGACACACACACACACACACACACAGACACACACACACACACACACACACACAGACACAGACACACACAGACACACAGACACACACACACACACACACAGACACAGACACACACACACACACACACAGACACAGACACACACAGACAGACACACACACACACACACACAGACACACACACACACACACACACACAGACACACACATACACACAGACACACAGACACACACACACACACACACACACATACACACACACACACAGACACACACACACACACACACACACAGACACAGACACACACAGACACGGACACACACAGACAGACAGACACACACACACACACACACACACACACACACACACACACAGACACACACACACACACACAGACACACACACACACACACACAGACACAGACACAGACACACACACACACACACACACACAGACACATAGACACACACACACACACACACACAGACAGACACACACAGACACACACACACACACAGACACACACACACACACACACACACACAGACACAGACACAGACACACACACACACACACACACACACACACACACACACACACAGACAGACAGACAGACACAGAGTTGTAACAATGTTAGTTGGGTAACATCAGAGTTTCTTAACCTCCATCCATCCCTCCTCCTCCTCCTCCTCCTCCTCCTCCTCCTCCTCCTCCTCCTCCTCCTCCTCCTCCTCCTCCTACCTGGTTGACAGCATCAGGCCAGTTCTGGGTCTCCAGACAGAAGGAGCTGTGTTTGCCGTACCTGGCCCCGCCCTTCCCGGAGCAGTCCAGGTAGTTGGCGGTGTAGAACTGGACCCCCGGCTGATTGGTGGAGACCAGCAGGACCCGCCCACTGGCTGGGTGGACCACTCTGAGGTCAGAAAACAACCATCACAGACACACCTGGGTGTTGTTGTGTGTGTGTGTGTGTGTGTGTGTGTGTGTGTGTGTGTGTGTGTGTGAAGCCCACCTGGCAGCAGGTCTCTCTGTCCAGGTGTCTCCAGGTGAGGACAGACAGAAGTTGTGGTCGAAGCCTGGCGCTGGGACCTCCTCCAGCCGAGGGCCCAGCTGAGCCGGCTCCCGGAGGTCAAAGGGCGTGCCGTCCACCGCTCTGACCTCTCCTGAACACGTTCAGTTTATCAGAGGGAGGAGAAAACGCTTCGCTGATTACTACAATACGAAAGAAGACGAATTCTGGATTGTTTTAGAAACACACACTTTAATGCTTCATGTGTCATAGCAGGGAATAAAGAGTTAATATCACGTTTATTGACTGCAAACCAGCCAATCACAGCATTTCATCAGGTGAATTATTAATAAACAGTCATAGAAAAAATGATCAGACCTCCTTGTTTTCTTCAGTTTCTGGTTCATTTTAATGTCTGGTTCAACTAAAGGTTCATTAGTTTGGACAAATATAATGATAACAACAATAATATCTGATAAGAGTTTAATTATAGAGCTGATATCTAGACATTTAACATGGTTTTATTGATCATAACCAAAATCATGATCAACTCCAACGCTGCTGGGGAACATTTACCTCAGACTCTCTGGTCAGTTTCTGTTTTTTGTTGGTCATTTTGCCCTTTTGAGGTTATTTTTGTGTCTGTTTTGTCTTTTTTGATCATTTTTACATCTATTTCTGGTCATTTTGTGTCTTTTTCTATATTTTGTAGTCATTTTTTGGCCATTTTTACATATATTTTTTGTCATTTTGTGTCATTTTTTAGTCATTTTTACATCTATTTTTGGTCTTTTTTAGTCATTTTGTGTCTTTTTTACATCCATTTTTAGTCATTTTTAGTAATTTTTACATCTACAGTCATGGGAACATTCTTGATAATAACCAAAATCATCACCAATAAAACCATGTTAAATGTCTAGATATCAGCTCTTTAATTAAACTCTTATCAGATATTTTTGTTGTTATCATTATATTTGTCCAAACAAATGAACCTTTAGTTGAACCAGACATTAAAATGAACCAGAAACTGAAGGAAACAAGGAGGTCTGATCATGTTTGCATCAGCGTTTAGTATCTGGGATGGAAACAGACAGTTTCCTCTCAGTCTGTAGATCAGGACACGAAGAATTCAAACTGAGGCAGATTTAAAGTGGACAGTCTTTAAGAGGTGTACTCCTGTTCTCCTGGAGGAGCAGCTCCTCCTCTCTAACACAGGTTCTCCTGGAGGAGCAGCTCCTCCTCTCTAACACAGAGTGATCTAAATAAAGAGCTGCTGGTGATCTGCTGTGTCTCCAGGGGAACCAGAGCTAATAACAGAGCTAATAACAGAGTAATGAGAGTTTGTCTCCCTCAGAACAAGAGTCCACGCCTCTACACCAGATACTCACACTAAATACTATCATTAACCTTCATACTGCTCCAGCCACATGGAGGAGATGGATCCAACATGCAGGACAAGTCAATGATCAGTTCTCTAGAACCTCTGAGAACCCCTGAGAACCTCTGAGAACCTCTGAGAACCACTGAGAACCTCTGAGAACCTCTGAGAACCCCTGAGAACCTCTGAGAACCCCTGAGAACCTCTGAGAACCCCTGAGAACCTCTGAGAACCCCTGAGGACAGAAACAGGCTCAGAGACACAAAGACTGATGTTAAAGACGTAGAGACCTGACATCTGTTAGAGAATAGAACAGAACAGCAGAGAATGGAACGGAACGGAATAGATAGAATAGAATACAATAGATAGAATAGTGTAGAACAGAATAGAATAGAATAGAATATATAGAATAGAATAGAATAGATAGAATAGATAGAATAGCCTTTATTGTAATTGTAGACAGCACAACAGAATTAGAGTGCAGCTCCCAGAGTGCATGAAACAACTGAAGAACAACAACACATTGGACAGTAAGGACACTGAAGGACAGTAAGGTGTAGAGGTATAAAAAGTATAAATACCACAGCAAGAATAAATAATAAATAATAATAATATCTAGAGACTGTTTCAGTCAAGTTTCTGTCTCCATGAACCAGTCGGGTTGTAGTTTAGATCCATGTCTGTCCACTAGGGTTGTCAAAAATATCCATACTAAAACGTTTTAAAAAGTATCGATTGTTCATATTGTTCTAATTGTTATTGTTTATTGTATTTATTTATTATTTGCACTACCTCAGACCTGAAGCTTGTTATCATAGTTGCAGTCTCTTTTTTTATTATAAATATTTAACCTGTGGTTCTGTTCATTTTTACATGTTGCATTTTTCTTGTTAAAAATATTTCTGTTAAATTTTGGGGTCTTTGTTTTTATCCTGGTGGTATCAAAAATGGTATCAAGGATCAAATATTTTCCTGAGTATCGGTATTGATTGAACATTTTAGTATGGTGACGACCCTAACAGACTGATGAAGACTCAGGAGACCATGCTTCAGTATGGATGAAGGTCCACCCTGCTGGTTCTGGGTTGGAGCCCTGCTGCCTTCATTCTTGGTGGCAGGAATCAGCTGGAAACATTCCTGACAGGTTTGGCTCCATACTGCCATGATATCATCTCTCATGATGCTGATCTCCCGTTCCACCACATACCACAGGTCTGGAGGACTCAGACTGGAGGCTGGAGGCCTTTGGAGTTCAGTCAACTCATCGTCATGTTCCAGAAACCAGTTAGACATGATAGATATGATTTCAGCCTTGTGACATGACGTGTTCTCCTGCTGGACGTCACAGAGGGCTGGCATGGTCAGCAACAATACTACTACTGAATAAAGGTGTTTACACTAAGGCCTAATACCTGGAATGAGGGTCTCACTCTCTGAAACACCCCTAATCTGAATATGATCCGTCCTAGAGGTCTTTTGTCTGGACTTCTTTAGTCCCTGTAGTAGAGCAGGGTCTTTATTCTCCCTGTAAACAGCCTGGTTGCTGATTGGATAGAACACTAAGCAGGATGTGACGTAGTACTGGACGCCACAACAACACGCAACATTTGTAAAAGCTGGTGAAGCAGTGTTGCCAACTTAGCAACTTAGTTGCTATATTTAGCGACTTTTCAGACTCCCTTAGAGACTATTTTTCAAGAAAGCAACTGGAGACAAATCCAGCAACTCCTTCTGATGTTATTGGAGACTTTCTCTTCTTAACGAGCCGCGGGGGCCGGAGGCTCTTCTTAAAGAGCCGCGGGGGCCAGAGGCTCTTCTTAAGGAGCCGCGGGGGCCGGAGGCTCTTCTTAAGGAGCCGCGGGGGCCGGAGGCTCGTTAAGAAGAGTAAGAACGAGTCGAAGCGGCACAGTCCTCCTGCAGCAGTCTCTCCCAGCTGCAGAGCCAGAGGGGATGTTAACCCCTTTTTTTCCTGCTGTTTTTGTGTGTATAAATAGTATTTAAAAAAGGAACATTTCCATAGAAACCTGTGTCTTTTGTTTGTATTTTGGGTTCCTGGCAGCTTTATACTTTGTTAATTAAAATGAAATGTAAAATCAGACTGATAGCTAGTTTGTGTGTAGAAAAAGGAGCCATGATGTGATGTAAGGACAGACTGGAAGATGCTGAACACAGACAGAAATTAATGCAGGAAGTTGACACATTTGAACCTAAATCTGCTGGACTTCAGAGGTTTAAAGCTAAATTCAGACCCGACCATCTGAATATCGACCATCTGAATGTCGACCATCTGAATATCGACCATCTGAATATCGACCATCTGAATATCGACCATCTGAATATCGACCATCTGAATATCGCAGCACTAATCGACTCATCAGACCAGTTTTTCCAATCTGGTCCAGTTTTGGTGATCCTGATGCGAACGGTTAGTTACTCTTAGTTGTCTGTTGTTATCTGAGAGGAGTGGGCCATGTGATTGGCTGATGAGATGTTTAAACGTGAGGACGGTGTACCTGTAGGAAGGACGGAGTCGTCCACCGGCAGGTAGGACGGAGCGCTGATGGACACCTGGTGGTCGTAGATGTCTGCTGCACCCTGCACACACAACAGAGGCGGAGGTTTACTCCCAGAGACTCAGTGGTTCCTCACTACTACTGCTCTCAGGACGCCACGGCTGGAATCACGTCTTTGTGTGTCCTCAGGCTCTCTTTGGTTAGTTTTTATCTATAAATCTAATCTTGGCCTGTTTCCCTCTTACCTGTGTTTTCTTACATGAGTCCAAACCAAACTCAACCTGGTCTACGCTCTCTAAATATTGTCCATGCTGGAGCCAAGAGAGAGAACTGAGTCAGGTCAGAAAGCTTTTAGTTACTTTATGGATTCTAAAGGATGAAGAAATAATTCCCCTTAGTCAGTGTGATGCTCCGTATAATCTCTACTGAGGCTCGTTCATTGATGTTGTGATGGCTGGATTTGTATTTAATTGTTTATGTTAACCCTTTATCAGGCAAAGAACTGTATTTGGTAACTTCAGGTAATATTTCGAGGAAAAACAGTTACCTTGAAGAGATTTAAAGTGGCAAATCTGTGCGAAAAAAGTCACAGATTTACGGAAAAAAAGTTGGGAAAAAGCAACTTTTTTCTCCCAGATTCACCACTTTAAATCTCATAAATCTGAGCATTTTTTTCTCGTAGATTTGCCGCTTTAATCTCGTAAACTTTTTTCTAAAAATATTATTTTCGTATGTTTTTTTTTTTACACATTCTGACAGTATGTAATATCCTCCAATATTCTCTAGGGTTGAAATAAGGGTTAAAGTGGTGAATCTGGGGGAAAAAAATCGTTTTTTTTCTCACTTTTTTCCTTGTAAATCTGCAAATTTTCCCCGCGCAGATTTGCCACTTTAAATCTCTTAAATCTGCGACTTTTTTTCTAGTAAATTTGCCACTTTAATCTCTTAAATCTGCAACTTTTTTCTTGAAATATTACCTGAAGTTACCAGATGTAGCTCTTTGCCTGATTGAAGGGTTAATTGTGTTTTTAAATGCTGTAACACTTTGATGCTGCCGTCTTGGCCAGGTCTCTCTTTTTAAGTCTCAAGGAGACCTGTTAGCTGCTTAAAATAAAGGATAAATATAGTAACTGCCCTAAACGGACCCACTGAGCCAGAAGTTAAAGCCTGACAGACTGAATATCGCTGTGAATCACCACGATGTGATTGGTTCCTGATACCTGAGTCACGCTACGATGTTACTGAGATTTCCAGCATGTTTCCTCTCCTGACCTCACCACAACACCACTCAACAGCTCCACCTAGTGGGAGGAAAACACCAACTGATCCATTAATCACTCCCTGAGACTTCACTTCACATCTACCATTCATATTAGATTAGTAGATTTATTATACAGTTGACCAATCCAAGCCGAGTCCTGTTAGATACCACTTCTCACTGCTACTATTTATTGAATTTGCATAATTTTTTGAATATTAGGTGCCTTTTACACTCTCTGTCTGTGATTGTATGTCTATTTGGACGTTGGAGTCATGCAGTAAAGTTTTGATTGATTGATTGATTGATTGATTGATTGATGATAGTAAATATGGACACTTGTTGTCCAGGAATGGGTATGAAACATCTGGATATGATGTTTTATGGATTCTTTCCTCCTGACGGCGCTGAGTGTCCTGCAGATGTTCTCACATGTCAAAACAACAACAATTCATCTCAAATCACCACTTCTCTCATTGTTTATACCAGCTGTTCTCAACCTTGGGGTCGGGACCCCAATTGGGGTCGCGAGATGATTTCTGGGGGTCGCCAAATCATTTTGGAAGTCAGCTCTGTCTCCACTGTGTTAAAGTGTTCATGTGTTTTAGTCTTTTTGGTCATTTAATGTCTTTTTTTGGTCATTTTGTGTTTGTTTTTTAGTCATTTTGTGTCTTTTTTGGTCATTTTGTGTCTTTTTTTGGTCATTTTGTGTCTTTTTTTGTCATTTTGTGTCTTTTTTTGATCATTTTGTGTCTTTTTTTGGTAATTTTTGTTTCCTTTTTTTGTTCATTTTGTGTCTTTCTTGGTAATTTTGTTTATTTTTGGGGTCATTTTGTGTCTTTTTTGGTTAATTTGTCTTTTTTTTGGTCATTTTGTGTCTTTTTGGTCATTTTGTGTCTTTTTGGTCATTTTGTGTCTTTTTGGTCATTTTGTGTCTTTTTTGGTCATTTTGTTTCTTTTTTGAGTGATCTGAACTGTAGCGTGTGAGATTGTGTTCAGAGATCGGGGGTCACGGACAACATGCATGTTAAATTGGGGGTCGCGACTCAAAAAGGTTGAGGAACTTCTGGTTTAGATAGATAGACATAGAAGTGATGACATCATCTGGAAGTTATGAAGCTGAAGATTCATCTGAGATGAAGCTCAGCACTGAGTCAAGTTGTTCTGGTCAGAAATATCTACGTCTTTTATTTAGTCATTTTGTATCTTTTTTTAAGTAATTTAGTTTTTTTCTGTCATTTTTGTGTGATTTTTTGGTCATTTCATGTTTTTTTTTCTCAATTTGCATCCTTTTGAGGTTGATTTGTGTCTTTTTTTGGTAATTTCAGCCTGATTTCTACTGATAATCTAATTTATTTAATTCCAAGATGCGATGTTTAGGAACCGCAATATGCAGAAATATTGTTGGTACCAACCAAGTTTGGGGTCTCAGACTCAAATTACCTGATGGCCGCTGGAGGCAGTATCACAATGACCAGAAATAGACACAAATTTACAAAAAAAGACACAAAATTACTAAAAAAAAGACACAAAATTACCCAAAAAAGACACAAAATTACTAAAAAAAAGACACAAAATTACAAAAAAAAGACACAAAATTACTAAAAAAAGACACAAAATTACCCCAAAAAGACACAAAATTACCCAAAAATACACAAAATTACCCAAAAATACACAGAATTATTTAAAAAAAGACACAAAATTACTAAAAAAAGACACAAAATTACTAAAAAAAGACACAAAATTACCCCAAAAATACACAGAATTATTTAAAAAAAGACACAAAATTACTAAAAAAATACACAAAATTACTATAAAAAAAGACACAGAATTATTTAAAAAAAGACACAAAATTACTAAAAAAAAGACACAAAATCATTTTAAAAAAGACACAAAATTACTAAAAAAAGACACAAAATTACTAAAAAAAGACAGAATTATTTAAAAAAAGACACAAAATTATTTAAAAAAAGACACAAAATTACTAAAAAAAAGACACAAAATTACTAAAAAAAGACACAGAATTATTTAAAAAAGACACAAAATTACTAAAAAAGATACAAAATTATTTAAAAAAAGACACAAAAATATTTTAAAAAAGACACAAAATTACTTAAAAAAAGACACAAAATTACCCAAAAATACACAGAATTATTTAAAAAAAGACACAAAAATTATTTAAAAAAAGACACAAAATTACTAAAAAAAGACACAAAATTACCCCAAAATACACAGAATTATTTAAAAAAAGACACAAAATTACTAAAAAAAGACACAAAATTACCCAAAAATACACAGAATGATTTAAAAAAAGACACAAAAATTACTAAAAAAAGACACAAAATTACTAAAAAAGACACAGAATGATTTAAAAAAGACAGAGAATGACAGGAAGCCCAACATGTTGACATGTCGTTGGTCCCAGCGGATCCTGGTGGATCCTGATGGATCCTGATGGATCCTGGTGGATCCTGGTGGATCCTGGTGGATCCTGGTGGATCTGGTCTCTGGGAGTCTCACCTGTCCACTCAGGTTGAAGTAGGCGTGGTTGGTCAGGTTGATGGGCGTGGTCCCTGGTGGAGCGGGCCAGGTACTCCACCCTCAGGGTCTCCTCCTGCACACACATTCACATCTGACCTCAGCAACACACACATTCACATCTGACTGCAACACGAGGACCAGACGCCTGTTTAACACACAGTTCTTTAGTCTCCAGTCAAACACGCTGATGGAGACAGAAACACTGAGGAGGAGGAGGAGGAGGAGGAGGAGGAGGAGGAGGAGAGGGAGGAGGAGGAGCAGGAGGAGGAGGAGGAGGAGGAGAGGAGGAGGAGAGAGGAGGAGGAGAGCAGGAGGAGGAGGAGGAGGAGGAGGAAGGAGGAGGAGGAGGAGAGGAGGAAGGAGGAGGAGCAGGAGGAGCAGGAGGAGGAGAGGAGGAAGAGAGAGGAGGAGGAGGAGGAGCAGGAGGAGGAGAGGAGGAGAGGAGGAGGAGAGGAGGAGGAGGAGGAGGAAGAGCAGGAGGAGCAGGAGGAGGAGGAGGAGGAGCAGGAGGAGCAGGAGGAAGCAGGAGGAGGAGGAGGAGGAGGAGGAGGAGGAGGAGCAGGAAGGAGCAGGAGGAGCAGGAG
>NW_026739100.1:0-16945 GCF_030273125.1 Centropristis striata
AGCAGTCATGTTTGAACACTGTAAGACCCAAATATAATATTGACTCTTTTCTTGTGATTTCAACTCATTTTCAGCAGGCAACATGCATTTTCACTCATATTCAATCCCTGTAGTGATTTATTGATTCATCATCATTAGTATCAAGGATTGGATGAAATTGTTCTTCTCTCGCTGAAATAAGGCTGTTTTGCGCACAAGCAGTCATGTAAGACCCAAAAATAATATTGACTCTTTTCTTGTGATTTCAACTCATTTTCAGCAGGCAACATGCATTTTCACTCATATTCAATCCCTGTAGTGATTTATTTATTCATCATCATTAGTATCAAGGATTGGCTGAAATTGTTCTTCTCTCGCTGAAATAAGGCTGTTTTGCGCACAAGCAGTCATGTTTGAACACTGTAAGACCCAAATATAATATTGACTCTTTTCTTGTGATTTCAAGCTCATTTTCAGCAGGCAACATGCATTTTCACTCATATTCAATCCCTGTAGTGATTTATTGATTCATCATCATTAGTATCAAGGATTGGATGAAATTGTTCTTCTCTCGCTGAAATAAGGCTGTTTTGCGCACAAGCAGTCATGTTTGAACACTGTAAGACCCAAATATAATATTGACTCTTTTTCTTGTGATTTCAACTCATTTTCAGCAGGCAACATGCATTTTCACTCATATTCAATCCCTGTAATGATTTTATTTATTCATCATCATTAGTATCAAGGATTGGCTGAAATTGTTCTTCTCTCGGCGAAATAAGGCTGTTTTGGCCACCAGCAGTTATGTTTTAACACTGTAAGACCCAAGTATCATTTTTACTCTTTTCTTGTGATTTCAGCTCATTTTCAGCAGGAAACATGCATTTTCACTCATATTCAATCCCTGTAGTGATTTATTGATTCATCATCATTAGTATCAAGGATTGGCTGAAATTGTTCTTCTCTCGCTGAAATAAGGCTGTTTTGCGCACAAGCAGTCATGTTTGAACACTGTAAGACCCAAATATAATATTGACTCTTTTCTTGTGATTTCAACTCATTTTCAGCAGGCAACATGCATTTTCACTCATATTCAATCCCTGTAGTGATTTATTTATTCATCATCATTAGTATCAAGGATTGGCTGAAATTGTTCTTCTCTCGGCGAAATAAGGCTGTTTTGGCCACCAGCAGTTATGTTTTAACACTGTAAGACCCAAGTATCATTTTTACTCTTTTCTTGTGATTTCAGCTCATTTTCAGCAGGCAACATGCATTTTCACTCATATTCAATCCCTGTAGTGATTTATTGATTCATCATCATTAGTATCAAGGATTGGATGAAATTGTTCTTCTCTCGCTGAAATAAGGCTGTTTTGCGCACAAGCAGTCATGTTTGAACACTGTAAGACCCAAATATAATATTGACTCTTTTCTTGTGATTTCAACTCATTTTCAGCAGGCAACATGCATTTTCACTCATATTCAATCCCTGTAATGATTTATTTATTCATCATCATTAGTATCAAGGATTGGCTGAAATTGTTCTTCTCTCGGCGAAATAAGGCTGTTTTGGCCACCAGCAGTTATGTTTTAACACTGTAAGACCCAAGTATCATTTTTACTCTTTTCTTGTGATTTCAGCTCATTTTCAGCAGGCAACATGCATTTTCACTCATATTCCATCCCTGTAGTGATTTATTGATTCATCATCATTAGTATCAAGGATTGGCTGAAATTGTTCTTCTCTCGCTGAAATAAGGCTGTTTTGCGCACAAGCAGTCATGTTTGAACACTGTAAGACCCAAATATAATATTGACTCTTTTCTTGTGATTTCAACTCATTTTCAGCAGGCAAACATGCATTTTTACTCATATTCAATGCCTGTAGTGATTTATTGATTCATCATCATTAGTATCAAGGATTGGATGAAATTGTTCTTCCTCTCGCTGAAATAAGGCTGTTTTGCGCACAAGCAGTCATGTTTGAACACTGTAAGACCCAAATTTCAACTCATTTTCAGCAGGCAACATGCATTTTCACTCATATTCAATCCCTGTAGTGTATTTATTGATTCATCATCATTAGTATCAAGGATTGGCTGAAATTGTTCTTCTCTCGGGCGAAATAAGGCTGTTTTGGCCACCAGCAGTTATGTTTTAACACTGTAAGACCCAAGTATCATTTTTACTCTTTTCTTGTGATTTCAGCTCAGTTTCAGCAGGAAACATGCAATTTTCACTCATATTCAATCCCTGTAGTGATTTATTGATTCATCATCATTAGTATCAAGGATTGCTGAAATTGTTCTTCTCTCGCCTGAAATAAGGCTGTTTTGCGCACAAGCAGTCATGTTTGAACACTTGTAAGACCCAAATATAATATTGACTCTTTTCTTGTGATTTCAACTCATTTTCAGCAGGCAACATGCATTTTCACTCATATTCAATCCCTGTAGTGATTTATTTATTCATCATCATTAGTATCAAGGATTGGCTGAAATTGTTCTTCTCTCGGCGGAAATAAGGCTGTTTTGGCCACCAGCAGTTATGTTTTACACATTCTGTAAGACCCAAGTATCATTTTTACTCTTTCTTGTGATTTCAGCTCATTTTCAGCAGGCAACATGCATTTTCACTCATATTCAATCCCTGTAGTGATTTATTGATTCATCATCATTAGTATCAAGGATTGGATGAAATTGTTCTTCTCTCGCTGAAATAAGGCTGTTTTGCGCACAAGCAGTCATGTTTGAACACTGTAAGACCCAAAAATAATATTGACTCTCTTTTCTTGTGATTTCAAGCTCATTTTCAGCAGGCAACATGCATTTTCACTCATATTCAATCCCTGTAGTGGATTTATTTATTCATCATCATTAGTATCAAGGATTGGCTGAAATTGTTTCTTCTCTTCGCTGAAATAAGGCTGTTTTGCGCACAAGCAGTCATGTTTGAACACTGTAAGACCCCAAAATATAATATTGACTCTTTTCTTGTGATTTCAACTCATTTTCAGCAGGCAACATGCATTTTCACTCATATTCAATCCCTGTAGTGATTTATTGATTCATCATCATTAGTATCAAGGATTGGATGAAATTGTTCTTCTCTCGCTGAAATAAGGCTGTTTTGCGCACAAGCAGTCATGTTTGAACACTGTAAGACCCAAATATAATATTGACTCTTTTCTTGTGATTTCAACTCATTTCAGCAGGCAACATGCATTTTCACTCATATTCAATCCCTGTAGTGATTTATTGATTCATCATCATTAGTATCAAGGATTGGATGAAATTGTTCTTCTCTCGCTGAAATAAGGCTGTTTGCGCACAAAGCAGTCATGTTTGAACACTGTAAGACCCAAATATAATATTGACTCTGTTTCTTGTGATTTCAACTCATTTTCAGCAGGCAACATGCATTTTCACTCATATTCAATCCCTGTAGTGATTTATTTATTCATCATCATTAGTATCAAGGATTGGCTGAAATTGTTCTTCTCTCGGCGAAATAAGGCTGTTTTGGCCACCAGCAGTTATGTTTTAACACTGTAAGACCCAAGTATCATTTTTACTCTTTTCTTGTGATTTCAGCTCATTTTCAGCAGGAAACATGCATTTTCACTCATATTCAATACCTGTAGTGATTTATTGATTCATCATCATTAGTATCAAGGATTGGATGAAATTGTTCTCTCTCTCGCTGAAATAAGGCTGTTTTGCGCACAAGTCATGTTTGAACACTGTAAGACCCAAATATAATATTGACTCTTTTCTTGTGATTTCAACTCATTTTCAGCAGGCAACATGCAATTTTCACTCATATTCAATCCCTGTAGTGATTTATTTATTCATCATCATTAGTATCAAGGATTGGCTGAAATTGTTCTTCTCTCGGCGAAATAAGGCTGTTTTGGCCACCAGCAGTTTATGTTTTAACACTGTAAGACCCAAGTATCATTTTTACTCTTTTCTTGTGATTTCAGCTCATTTTCAGCAGGAAACATGCATTTTCACTCATATTCAATCCCTGTAGTGATTTATTGATTCATCATCATTAGTATCAAGGATTGGCTGAAATTGTTCTTCTCTCTCGCTGAAATAAGGCTGTTTTGCGCACAAGCAGTCATGTTTGAACACTGTAAGACCCAAATATAATATTGACTTCTTTTCTTGTGATTTCAACTCATTTTCAGCAGGCAACATGCATTTTCACTCATATTCAATCCCTGTAGTGATTTATTGATTCATCATCATTAGTATCAAGGATTGGATGAAATTGTTCTTCTCTCGCTGAAATAAGGCTGTTTTGCGCACAAGCAGTCATGTAAGACCCAAAAATAATATTGACTCTTTTCTTGTGATTTCAACTCATTTTCAGCAGGCAACATGCATTTTCACTCATATTCAATCCCTGTAGTGATTTATTTATTCATCATCATTAGTATCAAGGATTGGCTGAAATTGTTCTTCTCTCGCTGAAATAAGGCTGTTTTGCGCACAAGCAGTCATGTTTTGAACACTGTAAGACCCAAATATAATATTGACATCTTTTCTTGTGATTTCAACTCATTTTCAGCAGGCAACATGCATTTTCACTCATATTCAATCCCTGTAGTGATTTATTGATTCATCATCATTAGTATCAAGGATTGGATGAAATTGTTTCTTCTCCTCGCTGAAATAAGGCTGTTTTGCGCACAAGCAGTCATGTTTGAACACTGTAAGACCCAAATATAATATTGACTCTTTTCTTGTGATTTCAACTCATTTTCAGCAGGCAACATGCATTTTCACTCATATTCAATCCCTGTAATGATTTATTTATTCATCATCATTAGTATCAAGGATTGGCTGAAATTGTTCTTCTCTCGGCGAAATAAGGCTGTTTTGGCCACCAGCAGTTATGTTTTAACACTGTAAGACCCAAGTATCATTTTTACTCTTTTCTTGTGATTTCAGCTCATTTTCAGCAGGAAACATGCATTTTCACTCATATTCAATCCCTGTAGTGATTTATTGATTCATCATCATTAGTATCAAGGATTGGCTGAAATTGTTCTTCTCTCGCTGAAATAAGGCTGTTTTGCGCACAAGCAGTCATGTTTGAACACTGTAAGACCCAAATATAATATTGACTCTTTTCTTGTGATTTCAACTCATTTTCAGCAGGCAACATGCATTTTCACTCATATTCAATCCCTGTAGTGATTTATTTATTCATCATCATTAGTATCAAGGATTGGCTGAAATTGTTCTTCTCTCGGCGAAATAAGGCTGTTTTGGCCACCAGCAGTTATGTTTTAACACTGTAAGACCCAAGTATCATTTTTACTCTTTTCTTGTGATTTCAGCTCATTTTCAGCAGGCAACATGCATTTTCACTCATATTCCATCCCTGTAGTGATTTATTGATTCATCATCATTAGTATCAAGGATTGGCTGAAATTGTTCTTCTCTCGCTGAAATAAGGCTGTTTTGCGCACAAGCAGTCATGTTTGAACACTGTAAGACCCCAAATATAATATTGACTCTTTTCTTGTGATTTCAACTCATTTTCAGCAGCAAACATGCATTTTTACTCATATTCAATGCCTGTAGTGATTTATTGATTCATCATCATTAGTATCAAGGATTGGATGAAATTGTTCTTCTCTCGCTGAAATAAGGCTGTTTTGCGCACAAGCAGTCATGTTTGAACACTGTAAGACCCAAATATAATATTGACTCTTTTCTTGTGATTTCAACTCATTTTCAGCAGGCAACATGCATTTTCACTCATATTCAATCCCTGTAGTGATTTATTGATTCATCATCATTAGTATCAAGGATTGGCTGAAATTGTTCTTCTCTCGCTGAAATAAGGCTGTTTTGCGCACAAGCAGTCATGTTTGAACACTGTAAGACCCAAATATAATATTGACTCTTTTCTTGTGATTTCAACTCATTTTCAGCAGCAAACATGCATTTTTACTCATATTCAATGCCTGTAGTGATTTATTGATTCATCATCATTAGTATCAAGGATTGGATGAAATTGTTCTTCTCTCGCTGAAATAAGGCTGTTTTGCGCACAAGCAGTCATGTTTGAACACTGTAAGACCCAAATATAATATTGACTCTTTTCTTGTGATTTCAACTCATTTTCAGCAGGCAACATGCATTTTCACTCATATTCAATCCCTGTAGTGATTTATTGATTCATCATCATTAGTATCAAGGATTGGCTGAAATTGTTCTTCTCTCGGCGAAATAAGGCTGTTTTGGCCACCAGCAGTTATGTTTTAACACTGTAAGACCCAAGTATCATTTTTACTCTTTTCTTGTGATTTCAGCTCATTTTCAGCAGGAAACATGCATTTTCACTCATATTCAATCCCTGTAGTGATTTATTGATTCATCATCATTAGTATCAAGGATTGGCTGAAATTGTTCTTCTCTCGCTGAAATAAGGCTGTTTTGCGCACAAGCAGTCATGTTTGAACACTGTAAGACCCAAATATAATATTGACTCTTTTCTTGTGATTTCAACTCATTTTCAGCAGGCAACATGCATTTTCACTCATATTCAATCCCTGTAGTGATTTATTTATTCATCATCATTAGTATCAAGGATTGGCTGAAATTGTTCTTCTCTCGGCGAAATAAGGCTGTTTTGGCCACCAGCAGTTATGTTTTAACACTGTAAGACCCAAGTATCATTTTTACTCTTTTCTTGTGATTTCAGCTCATTTTCAGCAGGCAACATGCATTTTCACTCATATTCAATCCCTGTAGTGATTTATTGATTCATCATCATTAGTATCAAGGATTGGATGAAATTGTTCTTCTCTCGCTGAAATAAGGCTGTTTTGCGCACAAGCAGTCATGTTTGAACACTGTAAGACCCAAAAATAATATTGACTCTTTTCTTGTGATTTCAACTCATTTTCAGCAGGCAACATGCATTTTCACTCATATTCAATCCCTGTAGTGATTTATTTATTCATCATCATTAGTATCAAGGATTGGCTGAAATTGTTCTTCTCTCGCTGAAATAAGGCTGTTTTGCGCACAAGCAGTCATGTTTGAACACTGTAAGACCCAAATATAATATTGACTCTTTTCTTGTGATTTCAACTCATTTTCAGCAGGCAACATGCATTTTCACTCATATTCAATCCCTGTAGTGATTTATTGATTCATCATCATTAGTATCAAGGATTGGATGAAATTGTTCTTCTCTCGCTGAAATAAGGCTGTTTTGCGCACAAGCAGTCATGTTTGAACACTGTAAGACCCAAATATAATATTGACTCTTTTCTTGTGATTTCAACTCATTTTCAGCAGGCAACATGCATTTTCACTCATATTCAATCCCTGTAGTGATTTATTTATTCATCATCATTAGTATCAAGGATTGGCTGAAATTGTTCTTCTCTCGGCGAAATAAGGCTGTTTTGGCCACCAGCAGTTATGTTTTAACACTGTAAGACCCAAGTATCATTTTTACTCTTTTCTTGTGATTTCAGCTCATTTTCAGCAGGAAACATGCATTTTCACTCATATTCAATCCCTGTAGTGATTTATTGATTCATCATCATTAGTATCAAGGATTGGCTGAAATTGTTCTTCTCTCGCTGAAATAAGGCTGTTTTGCGCACAAGCAGTCATGTTTGAACACTGTAAGACCCAAATATAATATTGACTCTTTTCTTGTGATTTCAACTCATTTTCAGCAGGCAACATGCATTTTCACTCATATTCAATCCCTGTAGTGATTTATTGATTCATCATCATTAGTATCAAGGATTGGATGAAATTGTTCTTCTCTCGCTGAAATAAGGCTGTTTTGCGCACAAGCAGTCATGTAAGACCCAAAAATAATATTGACTCTTTTCTTGTGATTTCAACTCATTTTCAGCAGGCAACATGCATTTTCACTCATATTCAATCCCTGTAATGATTTATTTATTCATCATCATTAGTATCAAGGATTGGCTGAAATTGTTCTTCTCTCGGCGAAATAAGGCTGTTTTGGCCACCAGCAGTTATGTTTTAACACTGTAAGACCCAAGTATCATTTTTACTCTTTTCTTGTGATTTCAGCTCATTTTCAGCAGGAAACATGCATTTTCACTCATATTCAATCCCTGTAGTGATTTATTGATTCATCATCATTAGTATCAAGGATTGGCTGAAATTGTTCTTCTCTCGCTGAAATAAGGCTGTTTTGCGCACAAGCAGTCATGTTTGAACACTGTAAGACCCAAATATAATATTGACTCTTTTCTTGTGATTTCAACTCATTTTCAGCAGGCAACATGCATTTTCACTCATATTCAATCCCTGTAGTGATTTATTTATTCATCATCATTAGTATCAAGGATTGGCTGAAATTGTTCTTCTCTCGGCGAAATAAGGCTGTTTTGGCCACCAGCAGTTATGTTTTAACACTGTAAGACCCAAGTATCATTTTTACTCTTTTCTTGTGATTTCAGCTCATTTTCAGCAGGCAACATGCATTTTCACTCATATTCAATCCCTGTAGTGATTTATTGATTCATCATCATTAGTATCAAGGATTGGATGAAATTGTTCTTCTCTCGCTGAAATAAGGCTGTTTTGCGCACAAGCAGTCATGTTTGAACACTGTAAGACCCAAAAATAATATTGACTCTTTTCTTGTGATTTCAACTCATTTTCAGCAGGCAACATGCATTTTCACTCATATTCAATCCCTGTAGTGATTTATTTATTCATCATCATTAGTATCAAGGATTGGCTGAAATTGTTCTTCTCTCGGCGAAATAAGGCTGTTTTGGCCACCAGCAGTTATGTTTTAACACTGTAAGACCCAAGTATCATTTTTACTCTTTTCTTGTGATTTCAGCTCATTTTCAGCAGGAAACATGCATTTTCACTCATATTCAATACCTGTAGTGATTTATTGATTCATCATCATTAGTATCAAGGATTGGATGAAATTGTTCTTCTCTCGCTGAAATAAGGCTGTTTTGCGCACAAGTCATGTTTGAACACTGTAAGACCCAAATATAATATTGACTCTTTTCTTGTGATTTCAACTCATTTTCAGCAGGCAACATGCATTTTCACTCATATTCAATCCCTGTAGTGATTTATTTATTCATCATCATTAGTATCAAGGATTGGCTGAAATTGTTCTTCTCTCGGCGAAATAAGGCTGTTTTGGCCACCAGCAGTTATGTTTTAACACTGTAAGACCCAAGTATCATTTTTACTCTTTTCTTGTGATTTCAGCTCATTTTCAGCAGGAAACATGCATTTTCACTCATATTCAATCCCTGTAGTGATTTATTGATTCATCATCATTAGTATCAAGGATTGGCTGAAATTGTTCTTCTCTCGCTGAAATAAGGCTGTTTTGCGCACAAGCAGTCATGTTTGAACACTGTAAGACCCAAATATAATATTGACTCTTTTCTTGTGATTTCAACTCATTTTCAGCAGGCAACATGCATTTTCACTCATATTCAATCCCTGTAGTGATTTATTGATTCATCATCATTAGTATCAAGGATTGGATGAAATTGTTCTTCTCTCGCTGAAATAAGGCTGTTTTGCGCACAAGCAGTCATGTAAGACCCAAAAATAATATTGACTCTTTTCTTGTGATTTCAACTCATTTTCAGCAGGCAACATGCATTTTCACTCATATTCAATCCCTGTAGTGATTTATTTATTCATCATCATTAGTATCAAGGATTGGCTGAAATTGTTCTTCTCTCGCTGAAATAAGGCTGTTTTGCGCACAAGCAGTCATGTTTGAACACTGTAAGACCCAAATATAATATTGACTCTTTTCTTGTGATTTCAACTCATTTTCAGCAGGCAACATGCATTTTCACTCATATTCAATCCCTGTAGTGATTTATTGATTCATCATCATTAGTATCAAGGATTGGATGAAATTGTTCTTCTCTCGCTGAAATAAGGCTGTTTTGCGCACAAGCAGTCATGTTTGAACACTGTAAGACCCAAATATAATATTGACTCTTTTCTTGTGATTTCAACTCATTTTCAGCAGGCAACATGCATTTTCACTCATATTCAATCCCTGTAATGATTTATTTATTCATCATCATTAGTATCAAGGATTGGCTGAAATTGTTCTTCTCTCGGCGAAATAAGGCTGTTTTGGCCACCAGCAGTTATGTTTTAACACTGTAAGACCCAAGTATCATTTTTACTCTTTTCTTGTGATTTCAGCTCATTTTCAGCAGGAAACATGCATTTTCACTCATATTCAATCCCTGTAGTGATTTATTGATTCATCATCATTAGTATCAAGGATTGGCTGAAATTGTTCTTCTCTCGCTGAAATAAGGCTGTTTTGCGCACAAGCAGTCATGTTTGAACACTGTAAGACCCAAATATAATATTGACTCTTTTCTTGTGATTTCAACTCATTTTCAGCAGGCAACATGCATTTTCACTCATATTCAATCCCTGTAGTGATTTATTTATTCATCATCATTAGTATCAAGGATTGGCTGAAATTGTTCTTCTCTCGGCGAAATAAGGCTGTTTTGGCCACCAGCAGTTATGTTTTAACACTGTAAGACCCAAGTATCATTTTTACTCTTTTCTTGTGATTTCAGCTCATTTTCAGCAGGCAACATGCATTTTCACTCATATTCCATCCCTGTAGTGATTTATTGATTCATCATCATTAGTATCAAGGATTGGCTGAAATTGTTCTTCTCTCGCTGAAATAAGGCTGTTTTGCGCACAAGCAGTCATGTTTGAACACTGTAAGACCCAAATATAATATTGACTCTTTTCTTGTGATTTCAACTCATTTTCAGCAGCAAACATGCATTTTTACTCATATTCAATGCCTGTAGTGATTTATTGATTCATCATCATTAGTATCAAGGATTGGATGAAATTGTTCTTCTCTCGCTGAAATAAGGCTGTTTTGCGCACAAGCAGTCATGTTTGAACACTGTAAGACCCAAATATAATATTGACTCTTTTCTTGTGATTTCAACTCATTTTCAGCAGGCAACATGCATTTTCACTCATATTCAATCCCTGTAGTGATTTATTGATTCATCATCATTAGTATCAAGGATTGGCTGAAATTGTTCTTCTCTCGGCGAAATAAGGCTGTTTTGGCCACCAGCAGTTATGTTTTAACACTGTAAGACCCAAGTATCATTTTTACTCTTTTCTTGTGATTTCAGCTCATTTTCAGCAGGAAACATGCATTTTCACTCATATTCAATCCCTGTAGTGATTTATTGATTCATCATCATTAGTATCAAGGATTGGCTGAAATTGTTCTTCTCTCGCTGAAATAAGGCTGTTTTGCGCACAAGCAGTCATGTTTGAACACTGTAAGACCCAAATATAATATTGACTCTTTTCTTGTGATTTCAACTCATTTTCAGCAGGCAACATGCATTTTCACTCATATTCAATCCCTGTAGTGATTTATTTATTCATCATCATTAGTATCAAGGATTGGCTGAAATTGTTCTTCTCTCGGCGAAATAAGGCTGTTTTGCGCACCAGCAGTTATGTTTTAACACTGTAAGACCCAAGTATCATTTTTACTCTTTTCTTGTGATTTCAGCTCATTTTCAGCAGGCAACATGCATTTTCACTCATATTCAATCCCTGTAGTGATTTATTGATTCATCATCATTAGTATCAAGGATTGGATGAAATTGTTCTTCTCTCGCTGAAATAAGGCTGTTTTGCGCACAAGCAGTCATGTTTGAACACTGTAAGACCCAAAAATAATATTGACTCTTTTCTTGTGATTTCAACTCATTTTCAGCAGGCAACATGCATTTTCACTCATATTCAATCCCTGTAGTGATTTATTTATTCATCATCATTAGTATCAAGGATTGGCTGAAATTGTTCTTCTCTCGCTGAAATAAGGCTGTTTTGCGCACAAGCAGTCATGTTTGAACACTGTAAGACCCAAATATAATATTGACTCTTTTCTTGTGATTTCAACTCATTTTCAGCAGGCAACATGCATTTTCACTCATATTCAATCCCTGTAGTGATTTATTGATTCATCATCATTAGTATCAAGGATTGGATGAAATTGTTCTTCTCTCGCTGAAATAAGGCTGTTTTGCGCACAAGCAGTCATGTTTGAACACTGTAAGACCCAAATATAATATTGACTCTTTTCTTGTGATTTCAACTCATTTTCAGCAGGCAACATGCATTTTCACTCATATTCAATCCCTGTAGTGATTTATTGATTCATCATCATTAGTATCAAGGATTGGCTGAAATTGTTCTTCTCTCGCTGAAATAAGGCTGTTTTGCGCACAAGCAGTCATGTTTGAACACTGTAAGACCCAAATATAATATTGACTCTTTTCTTGTGATTTCAACTCATTTTCAGCAGGCAACATGCATTTTCACTCATATTCAATCCCTGTAGTGATTTATTGATTCATCATCATTAGTATCAAGGATTGGATGAAATTGTTCTTCTCTCGCTGAAATAAGGCTGTTTTGCGCACAAGCAGTCATGTAAGACCCAAAAATAATATTGACTCTTTTCTTGTGATTTCAACTCATTTTCAGCAGGCAACATGCATTTTCACTCATATTCAATCCCTGTAATGATTTATTTATTCATCATCATTAGTATCAAGGATTGGCTGAAATTGTTCTTCTCTCGGCGAAATAAGGCTGTTTTGGCCACCAGCAGTTATGTTTTAACACTGTAAGACCCAAGTATCATTTTTACTCTTTTCTTGTGATTTCAGCTCATTTTCAGCAGGAAACATGCATTTTCACTCATATTCAATCCCTGTAGTGATTTATTGATTCATCATCATTAGTATCAAGGATTGGCTGAAATTGTTCTTCTCTCGCTGAAATAAGGCTGTTTTGCGCACAAGCAGTCATGTTTGAACACTGTAAGACCCAAATATAATATTGACTCTTTTCTTGTGATTTCAACTCATTTTCAGCAGGCAACATGCATTTTCACTCATATTCAATCCCTGTAGTGATTTATTTATTCATCATCATTAGTATCAAGGATTGGCTGAAATTGTTCTTCTCTCGGCGAAATAAGGCTGTTTTGGCCACCAGCAGTTATGTTTTAACACTGTAAGACCCAAGTATCATTTTTACTCTTTTCTTGTGATTTCAGCTCATTTTCAGCAGGCAACATGCATTTTCACTCATATTCCATCCCTGTAGTGATTTATTGATTCATCATCATTAGTATCAAGGATTGGCTGAAATTGTTCTTCTCTCGCTGAAATAAGGCTGTTTTGCGCACAAGCAGTCATGTTTGAACACTGTAAGACCCAAATATAATATTGACTCTTTTCTTGTGATTTCAACTCATTTTCAGCAGCAAACATGCATTTTTACTCATATTCAATGCCTGTAGTGATTTATTGATTCATCATCATTAGTATCAAGGATTGGATGAAATTGTTCTTCTCTCGCTGAAATAAGGCTGTTTTGCGCACAAGCAGTCATGTTTGAACACTGTAAGACCCAAATATAATATTGACTCTTTTCTTGTGATTTCAACTCATTTTCAGCAGGCAACATGCATTTTCACTCATATTCAATCCCTGTAGTGATTTATTGATTCATCATCATTAGTATCAAGGATTGGCTGAAATTGTTCTTCTCTCGGCGAAATAAGGCTGTTTTGGCCACCAGCAGTTATGTTTTAACACTGTAAGACCCAAGTATCATTTTTACTCTTTTCTTGTGATTTCAGCTCATTTTCAGCAGGAAACATGCATTTTCACTCATATTCAATCCCTGTAGTGATTTATTGATTCATCATCATTAGTATCAAGGATTGGCTGAAATTGTTCTTCTCTCGCTGAAATAAGGCTGTTTTGCGCACAAGCAGTCATGTTTGAACACTGTAAGACCCAAATATAATATTGACTCTTTTCTTGTGATTTCAACTCATTTTCAGCAGGCAACATGCATTTTCACTCATATTCAATCCCTGTAGTGATTTATTTATTCATCATCATTAGTATCAAGGATTGGCTGAAATTGTTCTTCTCTCGGCGAAATAAGGCTGTTTTGGCCACCAGCAGTTATGTTTTAACACTGTAAGACCCAAGTATCATTTTTACTCTTTTCTTGTGATTTCAGCTCATTTTCAGCAGGCAACATGCATTTTCACTCATATTCAATCCCTGTAGTGATTTATTGATTCATCATCATTAGTATCAAGGATTGGATGAAATTGTTCTTCTCCTCGCTGAAATAAGGCTGTTTTGCGCACAAGCAGTCATGTTTGAACACTGTAAGACCCAAAAATAATATTGACTCTTTTCTTGTGATTTCAACTCATTTTCAGCAGGCAACATGCATTTTCACTCATATTCAATCCCTGTAGTGATTTATTTATTCATCATCATTAGTATCAAGGATTGGCTGAAATTGTTCTTCTCTCGCTGAAATAAGGCTGTTTTGCGCACAAGCAGTCATGTTTGAACACTGTAAGACCCAAATATAATATTGACTCTTTTCTTGTGATTTCAACTCATTTTCAGCAGGCAACATGCATTTTCACTCATATTCAATCCCTGTAGTGATTTATTGATTCATCATCATTAGTATCAAGGATTGGATGAAATTGTTCTTCTCTCGCTGAAATAAGGCTGTTTTGCGCACAAGCAGTCATGTTTGAACACTGTAAGACCCAAATATAATATTGACTCTTTTCTTGTGATTTCAACTCATTTTCAGCAGGCAACATGCATTTTCACTCATATTCAATCCCTGTAGTGATTTATTTATTCATCATCATTAGTATCAAGGATTGGCTGAAATTGTTCTTCTCTCGGCGAAATAAGGCTGTTTTGGCCACCAGCAGTTATGTTTTAACACTGTAAGACCCAAGTATCATTTTTACTCTTTTCTTGTGATTTCAGCTCATTTTCAGCAGGAAACATGCATTTTCACTCATATTCAATCCCTGTAGTGATTTATTGATTCATCATCATTAGTATCAAGGATTGGCTGAAATTGTTCTTCTCTCGCTGAAATAAGGCTGTTTTGCGCACAAGCAGTCATGTTTGAACACTGTAAGACCCAAATATAATATTGACTCTTTTCTTGTGATTTCAACTCATTTTCAGCAGGCAACATGCATTTTCACTCATATTCAATCCCTGTAGTGATTTATTGATTCATCATCATTAGTATCAAGGATTGGATGAAATTGTTCTTCTCTCGCTGAAATAAGGCTGTTTTGCGCACAAGCAGTCATGTAAGACCCAAAAATAATATTGACTCTTTTCTTGTGATTTCAACTCATTTTCAGCAGGCAACATGCATTTTCACTCATATTCAATCCCTGTAATGATTTATTTATTCATCATCATTAGTATCAAGGATTGGCTGAAATTGTTCTTCTCTCGGCGAAATAAGGCTGTTTTGGCCACCAGCAGTTATGTTTTAACACTGTAAGACCCAAGTATCATTTTTACTCTTTTCTTGTGATTTCAGCTCATTTTCAGCAGGAAACATGCATTTTCACTCATATTCAATCCCTGTAGTGATTTATTGATTCATCATCATTAGTATCAAGGATGGCTGAAATTGTTCTTCTCTCGCTGAAATAAGGCTGTTTTGCGCACAAGCAGTCATGTTTGAACACTGTAAGACCCAAATATAATATTGACTCTTTTCTTGTGATTTCAACTCATTTTCAGCAGGCAACATGCATTTTCACTCATATTCAATCCCTGTAGTGATTTATTTATTCATCATCATTAGTATCAAGGATTGGCTGAAATTGTTCTTCTCTCGGCGAAATAAGGCTGTTTTGGCCACCCAGCAGTTATGTTTTAACACTGTAAGACCCAAGTATCATTTTTACTCTTTTCTTGTGATTTCAGCTCATTTTCAGCAGGCAACATGCATTTTCACTCATATTCAATCCCTGTAGTGATTTATTGATTCATCATCATTAGTATCAAGGATTGGATGAAATTGTTCTTCTCTCGCTGAATAAGGCTGTTTTGCGCACAAGCAGTCATGTTTGAACACTGTAAGACCCAAAAATAATATTGACTCTTTTCTTGTGATTTCAACTCATTTTCAGCAGGCAACATGCATTTTCACTCATATTCAATCCCTGTAGTGATTTATTGATTCATCATCATTAGTATCAAGGATTGGCTGAAATTGTTCTTCTCTCGCTGAAATAAGGCTGTTTTGCGCACAAGCAGTCATGTTTGAACACTGTAAGACCCAAATATAATATTGACTCTTTTCTTGTGATTTCAACTCATTTTCAGCAGGCAACATGCATTTTCACTCATATTCAATCCCTGTAGTGATTTATTGATTCATCATCATTAGTATCAAGGATTGGATGAAATTGTTCTTCTCTCGCTGAAATAAGGCTGTTTTGCGCACAAGCAGTCATGTTTGAACACTGTAAGACCCAAATATAATATTGACTCTTTTCTTGTGATTTCAACTCATTTTCAGCAGGCAACATGCATTTTCACTCATATTCAATCCCTGTAGTGATTTATTGATTCATCATCATTAGTATCAAGGATTGGATGAAATTGTTCTTCTCTCGCTGAAATAAGGCTGTTTTGCGCACAAGCAGTCATGTAAGACCCAAAAATAATATTGACTCTTTTCTTGTGATTTCAACTCATTTTCAGCAGGCAACATGCATTTTCACTCATATTCAATCCCTGTAATGATTTATTTATTCATCATCATTAGTATCAAGGATTGGCTGAAATTGTTCTTCTCTCGGCGAAATAAGGCTGTTTTGGCCACCAGCAGTTATGTTTTAACACTGTAAGACCCAAATATCATTTTTACTCTTTTCTTGTGATTTCAGCTCATTTTCAGCAGGAAACATGCATTTTCACTCATATTCAATCCCTGTAGTGATTTATTGATTCATCATCATTAGTATCAAGGATTGGCTGAAATTGTTCTTC
>NW_026739101.1:0-2500 GCF_030273125.1 Centropristis striata
GATATTAACTCTGTTGATTTCACGTTTTAAGATTGCCATTTTATTACATATTTTACCATAAAAAATAAAAGTTTTTCCTTCAAATGAAACGCTGTTTTGCCATATAATTGACAAGAAAATACTTTATAAATACTTTATAAATTAAAGATTTTACCATTAAATATTACAGTATATTTCTGTTAGAGATATGGTGTTTAGTACATTTAACAGTGAGAAAAAGTAAAGATACATATATATATTTTACAGTAGAGAAATGTATTTTTTTTTTTAAGTAATGTGTTTAGTTACTTTACAGGTCGAGATTTAACATAAAAACTTTAAAATCATAAGACATTTTTTTAATTAAACCTCATAACAGCATATTAGGTAGTTAAAATGAGTCCTGGCTTTACAAAATTAAAATGCTGCTTGCATAAAAACATCAATATAAATAATCTAATGATATATTTAGAATATATAAAACAATCTGAGTGGGTTCATTCTGCATAACGAGTACTTTTACTTTTGATACTTTAAGTACATTTTGATGCTGATACTTTAGTACTTTTACTTCAGTAAGTTTTGAATGCAGGACTTTTACTGTAGTGGAGTCATTTCACAGTGTGTATTAGTACTTTTACTGTAGTGGAGTCATTTCACAGTGTGTATTAGTACTTTTACTGCAGTAAGGGATCTGAATACTTCTTCAAACACCACCTTTATCCTTTAACTTTCCTGATTTAGTTTCATCACACAGAGGAGAAGAAGAATTAGAATAAACTCCTTGGCTCGTCTTGTTACCTTGAACATTTATTTTCTGTTTTTTGCCAACAAATAATCACTTCTGTCACCTGTTGACTTCTATTGTGTGTTTCTTAAATATCCAACCAGCTGTGATTGTTGCAGCATCACACACACACACACACACACACACACACACACACACACACACACACACACACACACACACACAGTGTGAGCAGCACAAGGCTCAAAGGAAACAGTGCAAACTCATTGTGACCCTCTTGTAAATGGTGCATCTGGTGGCCCTCTACCCTTATTTTCACCCCAAACAGCCACTAATGAGAGCTGTGAAGTCTCCTGCAGCCAGGACAGGGATCAATAAGTGAATTAGGCTCCACTTTCAGCTTCCTCTCCTGCAGTCAGCCCAAAACCAGCTGCCGGTTAATGGTCTGGACATGGGGGAGGGAGGGGGGGGGGGGGGGGGGGGGGGGACAAAGAGGCTTTAAGGTGCTGGGACACTTCATCACTAGTATACATCACAGTACTAATACTACAGCACTGCTGTCAATATATGTTTACCATTTCCTTTAAACCAGGGGTCCCAAACTCTAGTTACCTGGGGGCCGCTGGAGGCAGGATCAACATGACCAGAAAAAGACACAAAATTACTAAAAAAAGACACAGAATGACCAAAAAAGAGACAAAATGACTTAAAAAAACCCCCACTAAATTACTTAGACACAAAATGATCAAAAGAAGACACAAAATTACTAAAAAAAGACACAAAATGACCAAAAAAAAGACACAGAATGACCAAAAAAGACACAAAATTACTTTAAAAAAACACCAAATTCTTCAAAAAAAGACACAAAATGAAAAAAAGACACAAAATGACCAAAAAATACACAGAATTACCAAAAAAGACACAAAATAATTTGAAAAAGACACAAAATGACCAAGAAGACACAAAATAACTTAAAAAAGACACAAAATGACCCAAAAAAAGACACAAAATTACTAAAAAAAAGACACAAAATGACAAAAAAAAAGACACAAAATGACAAAAAAAAAGACACAAAATGACCAAAAAAGACACAAAATTACTTCAAAAGAAACACTAAATTACCTAAAAAACAGTAAAACAATAAAATAGTAATAAAAACTCAATCCAAAAACAGAGTTGGAGATAGAAAAGAAAAATAAAAGGGTAAAAAAGTAAAAGAAAGCCAAGGATTCTTGCCTCGCTGGGACTGAACACCAAGGAGAATAAATATGTTTTAATAATGTTTTTAAATAAATTGGACAATCCAGATAGTTCCTTTGTCTTTCTACTTAATCTTTCACCTTTGGACACATTTAAATATGAGAATGAGATATTAAGTGAGTGATCCTTGTTCCTGTTCTCACCAGGAACTCGTTCCTCATGGCGTTGTGTTTGTGTTGGTTGCCATGTTTCTGTGTTTGGCAGCGTTCTGGTTGTGTTTGTGCCACACTCTTAGCGGGGGGTGTGATGTCATATCGCAGCGGCCGTGTTCTGCTGCCCACCGCGGTGCATCTGCTGTTCATCTTGGTTTAACTAACAACTCCACGCCAAGTCACCAAGTCACCAAGTCACCAAGTCACCAAGTCATCCTGAACCACCGGATCAGCACCAGGAACCAGGGGAATACTGATAGAACTAAATAAATCACAGGCCTTCTATGGCATCATTTTGGTCTTGTTTTAATAATAATAATAACGAGAACATTTCCTCTGGGGAAATTCTGAAAGGGCCACT
>NW_026739101.1:7500-16931 GCF_030273125.1 Centropristis striata
TTGTGTCTTTTCTGGTAATTCTGTGTCTTTTTTTGGTAATATTGTGTCTTTTTTTTAGTCATTCTGTGTCGTTTTTTAGTAATTATGTGTCTTTTTTGGTAATTTTGTCTTTTTTAAATAATTTTGTGTATTTTTTCATCATTTTGTGTATTTTTTTGTCATTTTGTGTCTTTTTTTGGTCATTTGTGTCTTTTTTTGTCATTTTGTGTATTTTTTTGGTTATTTTGTGTCTTTTTTGGGTCATTTTTAGTCTTTTTTTAGTCATTTTGTGTCTTTTTTGGTAATTTTTTGTCTTTTTTTAGTCATTTTGTGTCTTTTTGGGTCATTTTTAGTCTTTTTTTAGTCATTTTGTGTCTTTTTTGGTAATTTTTTGTCTTTTTTTGTCCTTTAGTCAAGACTGAAATCCCTGTGAAGAGGTTATTCACACATTTTAGTTGAAAAAAGACACATGTGGCTAAAATAAGCACATGAAGCTATGGTCAGTTGGTAAATTATGCTAAAAACAAGATAATTCAGATGCTATTGATAGATAGAAGAAGAAAATACTTGGTAAGCTTCATGTTTGTTGTCGCTCTACATATATTTGCCTTTTAATCCCCCTCAGTTTCTTTATTTCTGTTTTGATTGATGTGTGTATGACCTGTATATGTGCTCATATATGCAGAAATCTTCCTGTATACGTGTTGTTGTGTTGTTGTGTTGTTGTGTGCTTAGATGTTAGATATTGTGTGTGTTTATGTAGCTGCTGGTGTTGATGTTGAGAGGATCCAGAGCTGCTGGCTGTTTCTCTCTCCGCCCGCCACCCCTATTAACACTTCCATTAATACCAGATCACAGATGGAAATCATCCTCTCACCCTGCAGATGCTTTTAGATTTTGATGAGCGTTTTTATTCAGCTAGCAGGGAGCGAGAGCAGCAGAACAACTCCTTTTATTGGTGGCAGAGAAAATCTGCTGCTGATTTTTTTTACTTCTTTTTTCTATTTCCAGTATTTCTGTTCTTACTTTTTCCTCAGCACATATTTCCAGTTTGCAGCTGAGGCTTCGCTTTCAAAGCTGCTCAGGAGGAAAATAGGGTTGAAGAGAAAGATAAAGGGCAGAAGAAAAGAAAAGAAAATGATTGGGTTGACAATGAAGAAGAAGCTGAGGGCGTTCAGGAGGAGAAAACAAGCACACTGCAAAAAGTCTGCTCAGAAAAACAAGGGGAAAAGTACAGAAATTAGGTGTGTTTTGCTTAAAAATAGTTAAATTATCTGCCAACGGAACAAGAAAATTTATAACAAGTGCATTTTTCTTTGTTCACATTTGCAACATTTAAAATTCTTTATTGAGCATGATAGTATTTTGAAAGTAAAAAAAGATTCAAAATCACATTTCATGTTGGACTAAAGGACTAAAAAAGACACAAAATGACTAAAAAAGACACAAAATGACAAAAAAGACACAAAATGACCAAAAAAACACACAAAATGACCAAAAAAGACACAAAATGACAAAAAACACACAAAATGACAAAAAACACACAAAATGACCAACAAAATACATACAATTACCAAAAAAGACACAAAATGACAAAAAAAGACACAAAATGACCAAAAAAGACACAAAATGACACAAAATGACCAAAAAAAAGACACCAGTGGTGTATACAGGATGAAAAGGATTCAAAAATGGACAAAATAGCCCAGTCTCCATAGAGTTAAAAACAAGGAAAAAAAGTACAAAAAATTGGTTTATTTTGCTTAAAAATATCAAAATTATCTGCCAATGGAAGAATAAAATGTGTCTTGTCAAAACTTTCCAAAACCAGTAAAAATATCTAATCGAATGAACCACAAATTTCTTAGAATTAGTGTATTATAACTAATAACAAGTGACTTTTTCTTGATTCTAATGAAATACACGTGACCTATTTTCTCAATATGTGTAAAAATATTCTTGAATTAATAATCAGTAAATGCTAGAGCCATCATCTGGACATAATGATATGATAGGCATTATATTTATAGAAACCAGCAAAGTCTAAAAACTAAAAACTAGTCAACTTTTCTTCATACAGCTACAAAGATTTTTATCTGGATGTAGAATATTTTTATTAAAATCCTTGAAATAAGACAAAAGCCGTGAAATCGTTATATCAAACAAGTGAAACAGTCTAAACCAGGGGTCTCAAACTGGCGGCCCGCGGGCCAATTGTGGCCCTGGTGACGATATTTTGTGGCCCCCACCTTGATATGAAAGTTTAATGTGAGTTTTATATGAATGGCACTTTACTGTGTTGTGTGAGGAAGGTCCCTTTAATTACTGTTTTTGGTCATGTTGTGTCTTTTTTTTGTCATTTTGTGTTTTTTTTTTAATAATTTTGTATCTTTTTTTAATAATTTTGTGTCTTTTTTAATAAGTTTGTGTCTTTTTTAATAAGTTTGTGTCTTTTTAAAAAAAAAAAGTTGTCTTCGTGTATTTTTGTGTCTTTTTTAATAATTTTGTCTTTTTTTAAAATAATTTTGTGTCTTTTTTAAATAATTGTGTCTTTTTTTGTAATTTTGTGTCTTTTTTTAAATAATTTTGTTTCTTTTTTACTAATTTTGTGTCTTTCTTTTGGTCATTTTGTGTCTTTTTAAAATAATTTTGTGCCTTTTTTAAGTAATTTTGTCTTTTTTTCAGTAATTTATTGGGGGTTTTTCAGTCATTTTGTGTCTTTTTTTTGTCATTTTGTGTCTTTTTTTAGTAATTTTCCGTCTTTTTTTGGTCATTTTGTGTCTTTTTTTGGTCATTGTGATACTGCCTCCAGCGGCCCCCAGGTAATTTGAGTTTGAGACCCCTGGTCTAAAATAAAAAAAATGCTTACAAAGAAGAACTATCTTATCAAACCTAAAATAAGCAGATATCCTCTTGATCTGAGTCATTCCATCTGACTCATATTCCACTTTTTGCAGTGTGTGTGTTCGTCTCATCTGCATGCAGACCTTTCAGCTTCTCAAACTTTCAATCTTTCCAGTTGCGATCCCCATACGCGTGCTTGACAGACAAGAGACAAGCTGCATGGAATATCAAGTGGCTCTGCATGTTCATATTAGCACGCAATGTATAACCACGCATATATGCACACACACACACACACACACACACACACGCAAATCACCCAGCAGCCCAAAACACTTACATGCAATCACACACTTACACACACCTCCATCCTGATTCCATTACCCACTGCTTGTCACTCACAAACACACATATTAACATTCATGCTCACACACACCTCCCTCTCAGATAATCACTTGAATGCACAAACATACATACATTCACACATAAACAGATGCAAATTCCCCTTCAATCTCACAAAGGCATACAGATATCACAAACATAAACTATTCAAACATGAGGAAAGGCATTCTCCGATACACAGAAACGTCCCTATTTAAGCTCTTACACAGAGGAACACACACACACACACACACACACACAGCTGCTGACGCTACGTTACTGTACAGGATGTTCAAACGCGTCCGCACAAACAGACACACACACATTGTGCTAAATGATTTGTTTCCTCCTCCACTCACTCCCATGCTCATGAATAAAACACGGATCTCAGGGGAACTTTTTGCTTCACATAAATAAGAATTTAGATAGAAAATTGCATTATTAATTGGAGGCTTCTGGCTTGGCTTTTCCAGTAAAGAATTCATACAGTGCTGAAGGTTTGCATCCTCGCAAGGATGAAGAGAGCTAAAGGGCCAATGAGACGAGGCCGTGATGTCACTGGATGTTCCACTACAGTCCAACACCCAGAATGAGGGTCTCACTCTCCGAAACACCTCTAATCTGAATACGAGCCGTCCTAGCTGACTTTTGTCAGGACTTCTTTAGTCCCTGTAGAAGAGCAGGGTCTTTATTCTCCCCTGAAGAAAGCCTGGTTGCTGATTGGATAGAACGCTAAGCAGGATGTGACGTAGTACTCTACAAGACAATAACACGCACCATTTGTAAAAACTGGTGAAGCAGTGTTAGCAACTTAGCAACTTTGTTGCTATATTTAGAGACTTTTCAGATCCCCTTAGAGACTTCCATCCATTTTCGATTTTTAAAGAAAGCGACTGGAGACAAATCCAGCGACATTTTCTCTTTATCCGTCCATCCATCCATCCATCCATCCTTCCATCCATCCATCCATCCATCCATCCATCCTTCCATCCATCATCCATCCATCCATCCATCCATCCATCCATCCATCCATCCTTCCATCCATCCATCCATCCATCCATCCATCCATCCATCCATCCATCCATCCATCCATCCATCCATCCTTCCATCCATCCATCCATCCATCCATCCATCCTTCCATCCATCATCCATCCATCCATCCATCCATCCATCCATCCATCCATCCATCCTTCCATCCATCCATCCATCCATCCATCCATCCATCCTTCCATCCATCCATCCATCCTTCCATCCATCCATCCATCCATCCATCCATCCATCCTTCCATCCTTCCATCCATCCATCCATCCATCCACCCATCCATCCATCCATCCATCCATCCATCCATCCACCCATCCATCCATCAACCATCCATCCATCCATCCATCCATCCATCCACCCATCCATCCATCCATCAATCCATCCATCCATCCACCCATCCATCCATCAACCATCCATCCATCCATCCATCCATCCACCCATCCATCCATCAACCATCCATCCATCCATCCATCCATCCATCTTTGTGGTCCAAACCAGCAACAACTCTTTATTTCCACATTGTCAATAGCTGCATTACAGTTTCACCACTTCCTTTGACCTTTCACAATAAAAAAAAATCATTTTTTGCGTGTTCTATGTTTTTTTTGTGTGTTTTATTGTGTTTTTGTGTGTTTTTGATTGCATTAAAATGCTGAATACTTTTTACACCACGGTTTGTCCATAACTCAATAAAGGAAGAGGGAGAGGAAGAGAAAAGGCTGTAGTGTAAATCACATCTAGCTTGAGATGAAGAGCGTGTCTCCTTGTGCTCCTCCTCCTCCTCCTCCTCCTCCTCCTCCTCCTCCTCCTCCTCCTCCTCCTCCTGCTCCTCTCCAGGTATGGCTCCCCTCTCCGTGGCCTTGGCCCTCAGGGGCCCCTATAAACAAGGTGTCAGAGCAGGAGACCATCTCCATTTATACGTCTCACGTGAGTGCTGCCACACTTTAACGACTCACAGTCAACCATAAAACTATAGGACCTTCATATGTGTTAACACACACACACACACACACACACACACACACACACACACACACACACACACACTCACACACACACACACACTGGAGCCTCCATAGATGCAGTGTGTGACCTCTTATTGCTGCGTCTCTCAGAAATGAATGTAATAAAGTTGAGAACACATGAAGGAGGAAAAGGAGAAATGGAGCAGCATTTGATGTCATTTCTCTCTTTCTGCTCCGTGTTTGAACATTTCATGCTCACGTTTCACCTTCATTCTGTTATTATTATGTGTTATTAGGAACAAAGGTCTGATTTTGACAATAGGGGACTCAAACATTAAGTAGATATCTAACATATTGTGTTTGATGTTTTGTGTTTATTTTTTTTTGTTTTTTGACATTTTTTGTGTTTTTATGTGCTTTTTTATGTATGTTTTTTGTCTTTTTTGTGTGGGTTTTTATGTGTGATTTGTGTAATTTTTTGTGTGTTTTTTGTATTTTTCTGTTTTTCTGTTTTTTGTCATTTTGTGTGGGGTTTTTTGTCATTTTTTATGTGTTCCATGTTTTTTTGTGTGTGTTTTATTGTGTTTTTGTGTATTTTTGATTGCATTAAAATGCTGAATACTTTTTACATCAGTTTGTATGTTACATCATGTATGTTTTTTGTCTTTTTTTTGTGTTTTTTTTTAGATATCTAACATATTCTCTTTTTAGAGCATAAGAATTTGCATTTTGAAATTATGCTTACATTTGGAGCAGAATTGGCACCTTTTCTATGCAGAAATGGTTTAATAGTGGAAGATCAGCGCTACGTGCAGCATGCAGTTACAGTAAAATGATTCTTATCTTGACAGATCTGCTGCTAACTGATACATTTATAAGAGCTGTCTGCTAAAAGTCTTTTATTTTGGGAAGCAGTGGCAGGAAGCAGTGGCAGCTGGGTGTCATGAGAAATAAATGAATGAAGCACCAAGACGTGTCATTTTGGAAAAGTCGTGAGATTTATTTATTTATGCAACTTTTTGGTACATATATATACAGAGAAATACAATGCAAGAAAGATAGAAAACATAAAATTAAAATAAACAAAGAAAGAAAACAAAACAGAAACAACAGACAGGAAGTCACCAGTCATTCATTAACCCTTTGAGTTTGGAGCTATTTTGATGGTTTTGACTCTTTTTCATTCTGCCTCTTTATAAACCACTTAAAAATTGTTAATCATGCCATGCTGGGATCATTTTTTTTCAGCACAACCTCACCTGATTATTATTTTGTCATTTCGACTTACTGGATTAACATTTTAACACAAAAAAAAACCCCACACGAAAATACAAAACTCGCGCAAGAAAACATAAAACACACAAAAAAATGTACATAAAATAAAAAAAACATACATAAAAACACAAAAAATACACAAGAACAGAAAAAAACTGAAAAGCACACAAAAAATACACAAAAAACACGTAAAAACACAAAAAACACACAAGAAAATAAATAAAAAACACACAAAAAAATAAAAATAAAAACATAGAAAAAACTGAAAAAAACTATTTTTTTTTTACAAAAAACACACATAAGAACACACAGAAATTACACAAAAACACACAAAAATAACACACGTAAAAACACAGATAAAAAAATAAAAAAATACAAAAATTACAAAAAACAAACTAAAAACACATAAAAACACATAAGAACTCACAAAAATCACACAAAAAACATTAAACACAAAAGATGTCATTAAAAATGCTGAATGCACACTGCAAAATCCAATTAAATCTCTGCAAAAACTGAACTGAAATGAGTTCTGCTCTCTCTCTCTGCAGGTTTGATGGAAGAGTTGACTCTTGTTAAACACTTAAATCTGTAATGGGAAACTTGTGTGTGTGTGTGTGTGTGTGTGTGTGTGTGTGTGTGTGTGTGTGTGCAGTTAGTGTGAGTGTGTTGTGGGGTCCGGGGGTGGAGGAGGTGGTGTTGTTGGGGCTGAGAGACAGTAGAGAGCCTGATTAAGAGACACAAAGGCCTCGGCAGGTGTTCTCTCCTCTTTTGTTTCTCTGCTCTCTCTCTCTGTTTATTTGTTCAACTCATAGAGAAGAACTCTCTCTCTCTCTCTCTCTCTCTCTCTCTCTCTCTCTCTCTCTCTCTCTCTCTCTCTCTCGGCCCTCGGGGGGGGGGGGGGGGGGGACACAAAGAGCAGACGCACAAAGACGAGTCGGCCTGGGCTTCCTGCAGAGACAAAGACGATCCCCGTCAGGACGGCAGGTGTTACGGGGACACAACTTTTACTCTGTTCATGGACAGAAACAGACAGACAGAGAACCAGAAACCAGATCTCAGGCTGGAGGAGGAGACAGGAAATGTGCTGATGGAGGCATTACACTGCAGAAAAGGTGTTTAAAAACCAGATCAAACAGTAAATCTGAGGGAAATGATCTCGCTGATAACAGACTTAACTTAGTTAAGCTAAGTTTACTAAACATGAGCATAAAATAAGCCTAAAATGTTGGTTTTAAAATGAGATTACTTCAAATTTCTACTTTTTACAGCCTCAGAATAAGTGAAATACACTTAATATAAGCAATTAAATATTTTGTTTTCTTTCTTTTAGCAAATTTAGACAAAGATTATGAAATAATATATAATATTTAATAATAATAATATTATATTATATTATATATATATTTAGAGAAACAATACTCTGTGTTAGTGAAGAATGACGAAGCAAAAAAGGTCTAAAACCAGATCAAACAGTAAATCTGAGGGAAATGATCTTGCTGCATGGACAGATAATTTACCTTGACAAGATTTATTAAATTAAGATTATTAAATCTAGAAATAAGCATGTTCAACACTTAAAATAAGGCTTTATGATATGAGAAAATTGAGTTGATTTTTTTGAGTTGATACTATTTGTTACACAGATTTGGTGCAAAATGTTGCCTTTAAGTTAAACTTGCGTCAAAACCCTGAGGAACACCACAAAAAAAAATTTAAAATTTAAAAAAAGCTGTGATTTGATTAAAAAAAAATCAAACTTCTCAAAACTTTCATTGTTGGTTTCTTAGAGTTTTATTCATGCTTGTTCTGTCAAAGCACTTTTTAAAGGTGCAATATAAATAAAGCTATTAATATTATTATTATTATTATTATTGTTGTTGTCAATATACCAAGGATACTACATCCTCTGAATGCTTTAGTTTCTGGTTTCTGATGGGATTAGCATAAAGTGACCCGTGGGTACCCATGAAACACATTTTCATCCAGATATCTTGAGGTCAGAGGTCAGGGTTCACCACATTGCATTTTTGGGGTCAAAGGTAAAATAAATCATCATGATTTTTGAGCATAAAAATAACGTCATCAATACAAGAACTTTAAAGCAGTTTTTCTCAGTTTAACTCTTTGTTAAAAAATGTCAAAAAACATGCATAAAAAAACACATAAAATACACAAAAACACATGTAAAAACACAAAAAAGGCAAAAAATTACAAAAAACACAGAAAAAAACACAAAACCCCCCCACAAAAAAATTACAAAAAATACACAAACACACGTAAAAACATAAAAAACACAAAAAACACAATTTTTGTAACTACACTAATAATTGTCCACCTCCAAAAAAATGCTATAAAAACTTTACAGATTAATATTTTTTTCTACTTTTTTCTGCATAAACCTCTTAAACAACTTCCTCCCTGCTCACAACTACCAAATATTCAAAGATTTTGAGGATTTTAACCCTTTAAATGCCAGTTTGATTGCACGTTTTCACTGTTTTTCAAAGAAAAAACACCAAAAAAGAGCTATTTCCATATAATAAATAATTCTTGGCTGGGGCTTTTGTTTTTATCACAGCCTTGAGTATGTCAAAGACTAAGAACAAAATTGATTTGAATGCATTTTTAGTTTTTGTGAAGTGTCAAATTTAAAATTTACTCCCCTTTCAGACCCTTCAGGCTGAAATGTCAACCTCCAAAAAATGCTATAAAAACTTTACAGATTAATATTTTTTTCTACTTTTTTCTGCATAAACCTCTTAAACAACTTCCTCCCTGCTCACAACGACCAAATATTAAAATATTTTGAGGATTTTAACCCTTTAAATGCCAGTTTGATTGCACGTCGTCACTGTTTTTCAAAGAAAAAACACCAATAAAGAGCTATTTCCATATAATAAATAATTCTTGGCTGGGTCTTTTGTTTTTATCACAGCCTTGGAT
>NW_026739102.1:0-15665 GCF_030273125.1 Centropristis striata
AGTTGCTATTGCATGTTCCTTCCAACTGTCTTCTAGTTGCTATTGCATGTTCCTTCCAACTGTCTTCTAGTTGCTATTGCATGTTCCTTCCAACTGTCTTCTAGTTGCTATTGCATGTTCCTTCCAACTGTCTTCTAGTTGCTATTGCATGTTCCTTCCAACTGTCTTCTAGTTGCTATTGCATGTTCCTTCCAACTGTCTTCTAGTTGCTATTGCATGTTCCTTCCAACTGTCTTCTAGTTGCTATTGCATGTTCCTTCCAACTGTCTTCTAGTTGCTATTGCATGTTCCTTCCAACTGTCTTCTAGTTGCTATTGCATGTTCCTTCCAACTGTCTTCTAGTTGCTATTGCATGTTCCTTCCAACTGTCTTCTAGTTGCTATTGCATGTTCCTTCCAACTGTCTTCTAGTTGCTATTGCATGTTCCTTCCAACTGTCTTCTAGTTGCTATTGCATGTTCCTTCCAACTGTCTTCTAGTTGCTATTGCATGTTCCTTCCAACTGTCTTCTAGTTGCTATTGCATGTTCCTTCCAACTGTCTTCTAGTTGCTATTGCATGTTCCTTCCAACTGTCTTCTAGTTGCTATTGCATGTTCCTTCCAACTGTCTTCTAGTTGCTATTGCATGTTCCTTCCAACTGTCTTCTAGTTGCTATTGCATGTTCCTTCCAACTGTCTTCTAGTTGCTATTGCATGTTCCTTCCAACTGTCTTCTAGTTGCTATTGCATGTTCCTTCCAACTGTCTTCTAGTTGCTATTGCATGTTCCTTCCAACTGTCTTCTAGTTGCTATTGCATGTTCCTTCCAACTGTCTTCTAGTTGCTATTGCATGTTCCTTCCAACTGTCTTCTAGTTGCTATTGCATGTTCCTTCCAACTGTCTTCTAGTTGCTATTGCATGTTCCTTCCAACTGTCTTCTAGTTGCTATTGCATGTTCCTTCCAACTGTCTTCTAGTTGCTATTGCATGTTCCTTCCAACTGTCTTCTAGTTGCTATTGCATGTTCCTTCCAACTGTCTTCTAGTTGCTATTGCATGTTCCTTCCAACTGTCTTCTAGTTGCTATTGCATGTTCCTTCCAACTGTCTTCTAGTTGCTATTGCATGTTCCTTCCAACTGTCTTCTAGTTGCTATTGCATGTTCCTTCCAACTGTCTTCTAGTTGCTATTGCATGTTCCTTCCAACTGTCTTCTAGTTGCTATTGCATGTTCCTTCCAACTGTCTTCTAGTTGCTATTGCATGTTCCTTCCAACTGTCTTCTAGTTGCTATTGCATGTTCCTTCCAACTGTCTTCTAGTTGCTATTGCATGTTCCTTCCAACTGTCTTCTAGTTGCTATTGCATGTTCCTTCCAACTGTCTTCTAGTTGCTATTGCATGTTCCTTCCAACTGTCTTCTAGTTGCTATTGCATGTTCCTTCCAACTGTCTTCTAGTTGCTATTGCATGTTCCTTCCAACTGTCTTCTAGTTGCTATTGCATGTTCCTTCCAACTGTCTTCTAGTTGCTATTGCATGTTCCTTCCAACTGTCTTCTAGTTGCTATTGCATGTTCCTTCCAACTGTCTTCTAGTTGCTATTGCATGTTCCTTCCAACTGTCTTCTAGTTGCTATTGCATGTTCCTTCCAACTGTCTTCTAGTTGCTATTGCATGTTCCTTCCAACTGTCTTCTAGTTGCTATTGCATGTTCCTTCCAACTGTCTTCTAGTTGCTATTGCATGTTCCTTCCAACTGTCTTCTAGTTGCTATTGCATGTTCCTTCCAACTGTCTTCTAGTTGCTATTGCATGTTCCTTCCAACTGTCTTCTAGTTGCTATTGCATGTTCCTTCCAACTGTCTTCTAGTTGCTATTGCATGTTCCTTCCAACTGTCTTCTAGTTGCTATTGCATGTTCCTTCCAACTGTCTTCTAGTTGCTATTGCATGTTCCTTCCAACTGTCTTCTAGTTGCTATTGCATGTTCCTTCCAACTGTCTTCTAGTTGCTATTGCATGTTCCTTCCAACTGTCTTCTAGTTGCTATTGCATGTTCCTTCCAACTGTCTTCTAGTTGCTATTGCATGTTCCTTCCAACTGTCTTCTAGTTGCTATTGCATGTTCCTTCCAACTGTCTTCTAGTTGCTATTGCATGTTCCTTCCAACTGTCTTCTAGTTGCTATTGCATGTTCCTTCCAACTGTCTTCTAGTTGCTATTGCATGTTCCTTCCAACTGTCTTCTAGTTGCTATTGCATGTTCCTTCCAACTGTCTTCTAGTTGCTATTGCATGTTCCTTCCAACTGTCTTCTAGTTGCTATTGCATGTTCCTTCCAACTGTCTTCTAGTTGCTATTGCATGTTCCTTCCAACTGTCTTCTAGTTGCTATTGCATGTTCCTTCCAACTGTCTTCTAGTTGCTATTGCATGTTCCTTCCAACTGTCTTCTAGTTGCTATTGCATGTTCCTTCCAACTGTCTTCTAGTTGCTATTGCATGTTCCTTCCAACTGTCTTCTAGTTGCTATTGCATGTTCCTTCCAACTGTCTTCTAGTTGCTATTGCATGTTCCTTCCAACTGTCTTCTAGTTGCTATTGCATGTTCCTTCCAACTGTCTTCTAGTTGCTATTGCATGTTCCTTCCAACTGTCTTCTAGTTGCTATTGCATGTTCCTTCCAACTGTCTTCTAGTTGCTATTGCATGTTCCTTCCAACTGTCTTCTAGTTGCTATTGCATGTTCCTTCCAACTGTCTTCTAGTTGCTATTGCATGTTCCTTCCAACTGTCTTCTAGTTGCTATTGCATGTTCCTTCCAACTGTCTTCTAGTTGCTATTGCATGTTCCTTCCAACTGTCTTCTAGTTGCTATTGCATGTTCCTTCCAACTGTCTTCTAGTTGCTATTGCATGTTCCTTCCAACTGTCTTCTAGTTGCTATTGCATGTTCCTTCCAACTGTCTTCTAGTTGCTATTGCATGTTCCTTCCAACTGTCTTCTAGTTGCTATTGCATGTTCCTTCCAACTGTCTTCTAGTTGCTATTGCATGTTCCTTCCAACTGTCTTCTAGTTGCTATTGCATGTTCCTTCCAACTGTCTTCTAGTTGCTATTGCATGTTCCTTCCAACTGTCTTCTAGTTGCTATTGCATGTTCCTTCCAACTGTCTTCTAGTTGCTATTGCATGTTCCTTCCAACTGTCTTCTAGTTGCTATTGCATGTTCCTTCCAACTGTCTTCTAGTTGCTATTGCATGTTCCTTCCAACTGTCTTCTAGTTGCTATTGCATGTTCCTTCCAACTGTCTTCTAGTTGCTATTGCATGTTCCTTCCAACTGTCTTCTAGTTGCTATTGCATGTTCCTTCCAACTGTCTTCTAGTTGCTATTGCATGTTCCTTCCAACTGTCTTCTAGTTGCTATTGCATGTTCCTTCCAACTGTCTTCTAGTTGCTATTGCATGTTCCTTCCAACTGTCTTCTAGTTGCTATTGCATGTTCCTTCCAACTGTCTTCTAGTTGCTATTGCATGTTCCTTCCAACTGTCTTCTAGTTGCTATTGCATGTTCCTTCCAACTGTCTTCTAGTTGCTATTGCATGTTCCTTCCAACTGTCTTCTAGTTGCTATTGCATGTTCCTTCCAACTGTCTTCTAGTTGCTATTGCATGTTCCTTCCAACTGTCTTCTAGTTGCTATTGCATGTTCCTTCCAACTGTCTTCTAGTTGCTATTGCATGTTCCTTCCAACTGTCTTCTAGTTGCTATTGCATGTTCCTTCCAACTGTCTTCTAGTTGCTATTGCATGTTCCTTCCAACTGTCTTCTAGTTGCTATTGCATGTTCCTTCCAACTGTCTTCTAGTTGCTATTGCATGTTCCTTCCAACTGTCTTCTAGTTGCTATTGCATGTTCCTTCCAACTGTCTTCTAGTTGCTATTGCATGTTCCTTCCAACTGTCTTCTAGTTGCTATTGCATGTTCCTTCCAACTGTCTTCTAGTTGCTATTGCATGTTCCTTCCAACTGTCTTCTAGTTGCTATTGCATGTTCCTTCCAACTGTCTTCTAGTTGCTATTGCATGTTCCTTCCAACTGTCTTCTAGTTGCTATTGCATGTTCCTTCCAACTGTCTTCTAGTTGCTATTGCATGTTCCTTCCAACTGTCTTCTAGTTGCTATTGCATGTTCCTTCCAACTGTCTTCTAGTTGCTATTGCATGTTCCTTCCAACTGTCTTCTAGTTGCTATTGCATGTTCCTTCCAACTGTCTTCTAGTTGCTATTGCATGTTCCTTCCAACTGTCTTCTAGTTGCTATTGCATGTTCCTTCCAACTGTCTTCTAGTTGCTATTGCATGTTCCTTCCAACTGTCTTCTAGTTGCTATTGCATGTTCCTTCCAACTGTCTTCTAGTTGCTATTGCATGTTCCTTCCAACTGTCTTCTAGTTGCTATTGCATGTTCCTTCCAACTGTCTTCTAGTTGCTATTGCATGTTCCTTCCAACTGTCTTCTAGTTGCTATTGCATGTTCCTTCCAACTGTCTTCTAGTTGCTATTGCATGTTCCTTCCAACTGTCTTCTAGTTGCTATTGCATGTTCCTTCCAACTGTCTTCTAGTTGCTATTGCATGTTCCTTCCAACTGTCTTCTAGTTGCTATTGCATGTTCCTTCCAACTGTCTTCTAGTTGCTATTGCATGTTCCTTCCAACTGTCTTCTAGTTGCTATTGCATGTTCCTTCCAACTGTCTTCTAGTTGCTATTGCATGTTCCTTCCAACTGTCTTCTAGTTGCTATTGCATGTTCCTTCCAACTGTCTTCTAGTTGCTATTGCATGTTCCTTCCAACTGTCTTCTAGTTGCTATTGCATGTTCCTTCCAACTGTCTTCTAGTTGCTATTGCATGTTCCTTCCAACTGTCTTCTAGTTGCTATTGCATGTTCCTTCCAACTGTCTTCTAGTTGCTATTGCATGTTCCTTCCAACTGTCTTCTAGTTGCTATTGCATGTTCCTTCCAACTGTCTTCTAGTTGCTATTGCATGTTCCTTCCAACTGTCTTCTAGTTGCTATTGCATGTTCCTTCCAACTGTCTTCTAGTTGCTATTGCATGTTCCTTCCAACTGTCTTCTAGTTGCTATTGCATGTTCCTTCCAACTGTCTTCTAGTTGCTATTGCATGTTCCTTCCAACTGTCTTCTAGTTGCTATTGCATGTTCCTTCCAACTGTCTTCTAGTTGCTATTGCATGTTCCTTCCAACTGTCTTCTAGTTGCTATTGCATGTTCCTTCCAACTGTCTTCTAGTTGCTATTGCATGTTCCTTCCAACTGTCTTCTAGTTGCTATTGCATGTTCCTTCCAACTGTCTTCTAGTTGCTATTGCATGTTCCTTCCAACTGTCTTCTAGTTGCTATTGCATGTTCCTTCCAACTGTCTTCTAGTTGCTATTGCATGTTCCTTCCAACTGTCTTCTAGTTGCTATTGCATGTTCCTTCCAACTGTCTTCTAGTTGCTATTGCATGTTCCTTCCAACTGTCTTCTAGTTGCTATTGCATGTTCCTTCCAACTGTCTTCTAGTTGCTATTGCATGTTCCTTCCAACTGTCTTCTAGTTGCTATTGCATGTTCCTTCCAACTGTCTTCTAGTTGCTATTGCATGTTCCTTCCAACTGTCTTCTAGTTGCTATTGCATGTTCCTTCCAACTGTCTTCTAGTTGCTATTGCATGTTCCTTCCAACTGTCTTCTAGTTGCTATTGCATGTTCCTTCCAACTGTCTTCTAGTTGCTATTGCATGTTCCTTCCAACTGTCTTCTAGTTGCTATTGCATGTTCCTTCCAACTGTCTTCTAGTTGCTATTGCATGTTCCTTCCAACTGTCTTCTAGTTGCTATTGCATGTTCCTTCCAACTGTCTTCTAGTTGCTATTGCATGTTCCTTCCAACTGTCTTCTAGTTGCTATTGCATGTTCCTTCCAACTGTCTTCTAGTTGCTATTGCATGTTCCTTCCAACTGTCTTCTAGTTGCTATTGCATGTTCCTTCCAACTGTCTTCTAGTTGCTATTGCATGTTCCTTCCAACTGTCTTCTAGTTGCTATTGCATGTTCCTTCCAACTGTCTTCTAGTTGCTATTGCATGTTCCTTCCAACTGTCTTCTAGTTGCTATTGCATGTTCCTTCCAACTGTCTTCTAGTTGCTATTGCATGTTCCTTCCAACTGTCTTCTAGTTGCTATTGCATGTTCCTTCCAACTGTCTTCTAGTTGCTATTGCATGTTCCTTCCAACTGTCTTCTAGTTGCTATTGCATGTTCCTTCCAACTGTCTTCTAGTTGCTATTGCATGTTCCTTCCAACTGTCTTCTAGTTGCTATTGCATGTTCCTTCCAACTGTCTTCTAGTTGCTATTGCATGTTCCTTCCAACTGTCTTCTAGTTGCTATTGCATGTTCCTTCCAACTGTCTTCTAGTTGCTATTGCATGTTCCTTCCAACTGTCTTCTAGTTGCTATTGCATGTTCCTTCCAACTGTCTTCTAGTTGCTATTGCATGTTCCTTCCAACTGTCTTCTAGTTGCTATTGCATGTTCCTTCCAACTGTCTTCTAGTTGCTATTGCATGTTCCTTCCAACTGTCTTCTAGTTGCTATTGCATGTTCCTTCCAACTGTCTTCTAGTTGCTATTGCATGTTCCTTCCAACTGTCTTCTAGTTGCTATTGCATGTTCCTTCCAACTGTCTTCTAGTTGCTATTGCATGTTCCTTCCAACTGTCTTCTAGTTGCTATTGCATGTTCCTTCCAACTGTCTTCTAGTTGCTATTGCATGTTCCTTCCAACTGTCTTCTAGTTGCTATTGCATGTTCCTTCCAACTGTCTTCTAGTTGCTATTGCATGTTCCTTCCAACTGTCTTCTAGTTGCTATTGCATGTTCCTTCCAACTGTCTTCTAGTTGCTATTGCATGTTCCTTCCAACTGTCTTCTAGTTGCTATTGCATGTTCCTTCCAACTGTCTTCTAGTTGCTATTGCATGTTCCTTCCAACTGTCTTCTAGTTGCTATTGCATGTTCCTTCCAACTGTCTTCTAGTTGCTATTGCATGTTCCTTCCAACTGTCTTCTAGTTGCTATTGCATGTTCCTTCCAACTGTCTTCTAGTTGCTATTGCATGTTCCTTCCAACTGTCTTCTAGTTGCTATTGCATGTTCCTTCCAACTGTCTTCTAGTTGCTATTGCATGTTCCTTCCAACTGTCTTCTAGTTGCTATTGCATGTTCCTTCCAACTGTCTTCTAGTTGCTATTGCATGTTCCTTCCAACTGTCTTCTAGTTGCTATTGCATGTTCCTTCCAACTGTCTTCTAGTTGCTATTGCATGTTCCTTCCAACTGTCTTCTAGTTGCTATTGCATGTTCCTTCCAACTGTCTTCTAGTTGCTATTGCATGTTCCTTCCAACTGTCTTCTAGTTGCTATTGCATGTTCCTTCCAACTGTCTTCTAGTTGCTATTGCATGTTCCTTCCAACTGTCTTCTAGTTGCTATTGCATGTTCCTTCCAACTGTCTTCTAGTTGCTATTGCATGTTCCTTCCAACTGTCTTCTAGTTGCTATTGCATGTTCCTTCCAACTGTCTTCTAGTTGCTATTGCATGTTCCTTCCAACTGTCTTCTAGTTGCTATTGCATGTTCCTTCCAACTGTCTTCTAGTTGCTATTGCATGTTCCTTCCAACTGTCTTCTAGTTGCTATTGCATGTTCCTTCCAACTGTCTTCTAGTTGCTATTGCATGTTCCTTCCAACTGTCTTCTAGTTGCTATTGCATGTTCCTTCCAACTGTCTTCTAGTTGCTATTGCATGTTCCTTCCAACTGTCTTCTAGTTGCTATTGCATGTTCCTTCCAACTGTCTTCTAGTTGCTATTGCATGTTCCTTCCAACTGTCTTCTAGTTGCTATTGCATGTTCCTTCCAACTGTCTTCTAGTTGCTATTGCATGTTCCTTCCAACTGTCTTCTAGTTGCTATTGCATGTTCCTTCCAACTGTCTTCTAGTTGCTATTGCATGTTCCTTCCAACTGTCTTCTAGTTGCTATTGCATGTTCCTTCCAACTGTCTTCTAGTTGCTATTGCATGTTCCTTCCAACTGTCTTCTAGTTGCTATTGCATGTTCCTTCCAACTGTCTTCTAGTTGCTATTGCATGTTCCTTCCAACTGTCTTCTAGTTGCTATTGCATGTTCCTTCCAACTGTCTTCTAGTTGCTATTGCATGTTCCTTCCAACTGTCTTCTAGTTGCTATTGCATGTTCCTTCCAACTGTCTTCTAGTTGCTATTGCATGTTCCTTCCAACTGTCTTCTAGTTGCTATTGCATGTTCCTTCCAACTGTCTTCTAGTTGCTATTGCATGTTCCTTCCAACTGTCTTCTAGTTGCTATTGCATGTTCCTTCCAACTGTCTTCTAGTTGCTATTGCATGTTCCTTCCAACTGTCTTCTAGTTGCTATTGCATGTTCCTTCCAACTGTCTTCTAGTTGCTATTGCATGTTCCTTCCAACTGTCTTCTAGTTGCTATTGCATGTTCCTTCCAACTGTCTTCTAGTTGCTATTGCATGTTCCTTCCAACTGTCTTCTAGTTGCTATTGCATGTTCCTTCCAACTGTCTTCTAGTTGCTATTGCATGTTCCTTCCAACTGTCTTCTAGTTGCTATTGCATGTTCCTTCCAACTGTCTTCTAGTTGCTATTGCATGTTCCTTCCAACTGTCTTCTAGTTGCTATTGCATGTTCCTTCCAACTGTCTTCTAGTTGCTATTGCATGTTCCTTCCAACTGTCTTCTAGTTGCTATTGCATGTTCCTTCCAACTGTCTTCTAGTTGCTATTGCATGTTCCTTCCAACTGTCTTCTAGTTGCTATTGCATGTTCCTTCCAACTGTCTTCTAGTTGCTATTGCATGTTCCTTCCAACTGTCTTCTAGTTGCTATTGCATGTTCCTTCCAACTGTCTTCTAGTTGCTATTGCATGTTCCTTCCAACTGTCTTCTAGTTGCTATTGCATGTTCCTTCCAACTGTCTTCTAGTTGCTATTGCATGTTCCTTCCAACTGTCTTCTAGTTGCTATTGCATCTCCCTCGTCAGTAATATTTCAGCTGGTCGTGTGATTTTTTTATATAACCCCCCACATTTATCTCTCAGAAACAACGGTGGGGACAATGCCCCCACCGCCGCCTCCCGACACTGGCAGGGGCCCGGGGTCGAACTCTCTGCTACACACTTCTGGTGAGAACTCGAGGACTCTGCCACAAACCACTTGTCCACCAGTGCATTTGGCTACTCGGCCTCGTCTCTTCGCGTATTTAACTCTTCCTTGTGAATGTTAAACCTCAAAATTCCTTATAGGAATCGAACCAACAGCGTTCTGTCTTCAAAGCAGTCATCTATCACACTGAGCTACATGCTGTCTGCAGCTGACCTCCCAGCACCCGTACACCGAGGTGCACATCGTGCAGCCTCACGTCTGGACCGTGGACATCGAGAACTCCGCCGAGATAGTTGCCGGAGCGGTCTAACCCCTCAGTCCAGCCACAGAAAAAGAAGATTTTCCTCATGAAATGTCTTCCTTGCGGATCCATACTTATGAACCGCAGTGAAATTTAAAGCTTTCCATCCCAAATAAAGTCAAATGTACGAAAAGAAACAATCACTTCTGTCAGAGCCGATAGCTCAGTGTAATAAGTGACAACGTTGGAAACAGGAGGTTATGGGTTCAAACCTTATGAGGTGAAATTTGAAGCTTTATACCATAATGAAGAAGTCAAATATACGAAGAGAAACAATAACTTCTTTGAGAGCAGGTAGCTCAGAGAGATAGATGACTGCTCTGAAGGTTGTTGGTTCGACATTTATAAGGTGCGGTGAATTTTGAGGTTTAACAGCCAGAGTGACGACGTGAAACACGCAAAGGAAAATGACTGTCTGTCAGAGCCGATAGCTCAGTCAGATAAGTGACAGGCTTGAAACAGGAGGTTATGGGTTCAAACCTTATGAGGTGAAATTTGAAGCTTTATAACAGAATGAAGTAGTCAAATATACGAAGAGAAACAATCACTTCTGTCAGAGCAGGTAGCTCAGTGTGATAGATGACTGCTTTGAAGACAGAAGGCTGTTGGTTCGGTTCGATAAGGAATTTTGAGGTTTAACATTCACAAGGAAGAGTTAAATACGCGAAGAGACGAGGCCGAGTAGCCAAATGTACTGAGAGAGAGACAGACGGAAGGAACGCAATAGCAGACTAGAAGACAGTTGGAAGGAACGCAATAGCAACTGGACTTTGATTCCCATTACTGATCCTTCCCATGATTATTGCCGTGTTCATTCCAACTGTCGTTGAGTGAGTTTTCTTTTCCACTCCTACCTGCACTTCAAGTTGTGGGACAATCTGTGTGGCACTTGTTCCTCATTTCTGACCTTGCGGTGACGACGAAAAAGTTAACCCATAGGCGATAATGTACATTATGAAAGTAAAGCCTTGACTGTGAATCTACAGATGAGAGGAACCCACTGGGAGCCACAAATGAGTTTTTATTGTATTAATCACAAACATATTTACTAAACAAGTGTTACAAAGTGCTTTAAAGCATCATTTAAATAATATGCTGCTTTCGTCAGTTAAAATCTACTCTAGCATTCAGTGAAGTTGCCTAGAGCTGTCCAGGGTGCTGAACACTAAACTAAACCAAGTGTTAATGTTTAAAAAAAATAATGAAAAAAGCTTTACAGAGGAGCACTTTAGCCAATCTGTACTTGGCAGCATTTTAATGAAGAAAAGGTCAAACTGAAAATAAACAAATAATACAGACAATATTAACCATGTGCCTAAGTCAAATATAACTTACATGTAAAATCTTCTTCTAAATTCGCCAAATAATTATACCAACAACTCTGGGCAGAGGAGTTTTTCTTCCCTTTTTTAATTTTTTAAGAGAGCCTAAGTCTAAATAAAGAGCCTCTAAATCTTTGCTGACGGATTCCTCAAGGAACCTCTGGATGTTGTTGGGTTCTTTTGACTAAAGATACTAATTTGCACATAATAGCTATGAAGTCATACACAGATTCAGTGTGTAGAAAAAGGACACAGAAATGAATTCTAATCGCCTATTACAATTCAGATTTGCTTAACAACTCGCTCTTTGTGGCCTGAGGGAGAACAGGATGCATCGTCTTTTACTTAACCCTCTGGAGTCTCCAAAAGCACCAAATCGTGAGTTCTTCATCACATCCAGACTAGAAAACAAAGCAGCGTGGAGCCCTACTGTAAATTTACCTCTAAAGTTCTGGCTGTAAACTCCATGAGGCCAGTTTCAGTTTGATGATGATATACCAAGTAAAACTGGAGACAAGGTAAAATATATGATTTATAAAATTACAGAACTTCTTTTAATTATTGAGCATGATAGTGTTTTGAAAGTAAAAAAAAGATTCAAAATCACATTTTATGTTGGACTAAAGGACTAAAAAAGACACAAAATGACAAAAAAAAAATACATAAAATGACCAAAATTGTTACGCTAAACACACAAGACACAAATAAAATGTTGCTGCTGCTAATGTGCAAAGAGCAGCAGAGCTCACAAAAAGGTGTTAATATTGGGACTCTGTTACAGATGGAAAGAAGAAAGAGAAGAAAAGTGTAGATTCACTTTATGGAATTGAGAAGTGAAGGGAAGCAGAGAGAGAGGGTGGAATTGTTCAGCTTAAATTTATTTTATAAGGAGAATGACCTGATGACTTGAGTTTAGCAATTTTGCACAGAGGATGAATCTTATTGACTTTGATCATAAAATTTTTGACTGGGATGAGGAACGGGTCTCACCCAGGAGAACTGGGTTCGTGTCCCGCGTGTAAACAAAGTAAACGACTTTTAAAGTAACTTCCGTTGTTTACACAACTTCAGAATTTTACATTTTACAGGGAAGAAGAAGGGGGAGGAGGAGGGGGGAGAAAAATTCCATGTTCACTTCGCCACATTTTGACAAACATTACCTCCCCTTGCTGGGGTGAAGGGGATTATGTGGAACAAAAATTGGCCTACTCGCCAAGGCTATTGGGGCGACACATTAGAATATCTTTCACCCTTTCAAGGAGATAAGAGAGACACAACCATCAGAAAACGGTGCCGTTTTGTTGCTGTATTTCATTTCTTATTATCCCAGATGATTACAAATATGTCAGACATGTCACCCTATGATGTCTGCTGACGCCTGGCACGTTGGCGAGCCATGCGGCTGAAATGACACGGTGATATATCTTACCCTCTACCGCTCTCAATTAGCTCCTGGTGCTCCAGGTTAATGGAAATTTTGATTGGGGAAAACTCTGGTTTCCTGGACGCCCAGGTCAACCCCGTGCTTATCTGCTGTTGCAGAAAGACGAGTTACTCGTTTGTGTGTTACTCTGTCGGAATACCTAAGTGTACCACCATGCTTTGCATTTGGCTTCCTTTACATTTAACAAGCTGGAAATACACTACAAAAATAATACTGTAATATATTTTAGGCAATAAAATTATAAATGAATAGATCTTGTGAACTAAATAATTGCATTAAACAGTTATTATCTCACACAGATGATATTCTGACTGTTCAGAAATATCACAGCCCATTATGATGTCATAATAACCATATAATATTATTACAATTAAGTGCTAACCTTTCCATCTAAATAGTGAAGCCAATACAGAAATGCCTTAAACCTGACCATCTTTTCAATCGTCAGCAGGGGGCTGCAAAACGGAGTCAGATTGTATAGAAGTATATAAGAAAATGACGCTACTTCTCACTTGAACATGCAAAACCTTCGGGTGGTCTTGCTTTTACCCTTCCATTGCAGCTGGTGTCACTTTCATTTGCACCAAAGCAGGTGAAATTGATTCACAATCCCTTGTTATTCCTAAATGGACAGATTGATGTCCCTGAAGCTTAGCTGACTTGGTCCTATACTGTGACAACTAAGTGTTCCCTTAATTTTTTTTTAGCAGTGTAGTTGAGAATACTGGGGTGTGCTCAGGAGTATATTTTAGAAGAAGGCAATAAACAACAACACCATGAAGCAGCTGGCTGTCCTAAAAGTTGCCAGAAGTTGCTTAATGACGTAATCACCAAATTTGCATAATTGACTGACCAAGTGCTGCCTACATGTAATTGTAATGGATGCTGTAGAAGAGAGGCATAACATCATGGGAGACACAAGAAGTGAATAAAACACACTCTAAATATGTTTAGAACTACAAATTAACTTTCTTCTGTCGATTCTTGTTTTTTTTTTTTGTTTTTTTTAACAATTCCAACCCTCCTCCTTTATCCGGGCTTGGGACCGGCAAAAGTGACTCAAAAGAGACACTCTGGCGGAGTTACTTAGGGGTTTATTTAAGGGTTTTTATTTGCACGACTGTGCCGCCTGTGACTGCAAGTGCTTTGGGACGGGGGAGGGGCTGCTGGCAGCACCCACGGCTCGTTAAGAAGAGTTAGAACTGATCTTCCCATGAAGCCATGGCAAACTTATCTGCCCTTTCCTTGGCTTTTTTGAGTTTGTCTAAGTTTCATGCTGTTTTGTGGCCGTATGGGCATTAAGTACACTTATATATACATATATAATTGGTTATGAGGAATTCTTCAATCATTCTGAGAAAGAGGGGTGTTGAGGAATTTATGTATGTCAGAAGTATTTGGGTTGTGAGAGGATGTGTATAATTCTTGATAATAATTCTTAAATATATTGTTGATGACATGATAAGCAAAAGAAAACAAACAAGAACCAAGATTACGAACAAACAAATAAGCAGAAATGAAGAACCTACTACTATATTTGGACCTCATTTGGTTCATACATGTCCTGTCCCTTTTTTTTTTTTTTTTTTTTTTTTTTTTAAATCTATTAAGAATTGTGGGAGGAAACCGGAGCACCCAGAGTTAACCCAAAGAACCTACTTCTATATTTGGACCTCCTTTGGTTCATACATGTCCTGTCCCTTTTTAAAAAAAAAATCTATTAAGAATTGTGGGAGGAAACCGGAGAACCCGGAGTAAACTGTGGGATTGTAAACAAGCTACTATAAGAAAATAATCAGAAGCATTAAAGAGGCAGCATTAACCAAACAGCATTAAAGGTAACATAAGCTTGAGTGAATAAAAGAAGTATTAAGAAATAAGTGTTGAAGAATAAACTCATGACACATCCTATATGTTGAAACACGAGCAGAGAGACACATAGTTTTATGGGACACTATGTACACCCAGGGGAGGGGGGCCTCAACAGGAGACCCCCCGAGAGAATGAGGCGATACCCAGAGACGAGAAACAGACAAAAAGAGACAGTTGGTTAAACAGACAAAAAGAGACAGTTGGTTACGGCCTAATATGGAGGTAAACACATACGCAGGGTCAAGGACACTAACCTTGCAGGGAAGGAGGAGACTTAGTGGAGTTTGTTATAAAAACACACAGAACTAGACATCGAGCAGCCTTTTCGTATGTACTGGTTGATGTATGTATTGAACTGAGCTCCGCACTTCATGAACTGCGCTTGAAGAAAACATTAAAGTGTTTTCGTTTGACTCTTCCACAGTCTCCTCGTCTGCTCTCTCTGCTCCATCAACAACTCGGAGGAGTACAACTGGTGTACTCAACAAAACCCAAAGAACCTACTTCTATATTTGGACCTCCTTTGGTTCATACATGTCCTGTCCCTTTTTAAAAAAAAAAATCTATTAAGAATTGTGGGAGGAAACCGGAGCACCCGGAGTAAACCCAAAGAACCTACTTCTATATTTGGACCTCCTTTGGTTCATACATGTCCTGTCCCTTTTTTTTTGTTGAATCTATTAAGAATTGTGGGAGCACCCGGAGTAAACCCAAAGAACGTACTTCTATATTTGGACCTCCTTTGGTTCATACATGTCCTGTGCCTTTTTTTTTTTTAAATCTATTAAGAATTGCGGGAGGAAACCGGAGCACCCGGAGTAAACCCAAATAACCTACTTCTATATTTGGAGCTCAATAACGGACTGCAGTGAGCTGAACCTTAGCAGAAATGGATGGTAAGCCAAAATGCTTTGATGCGTGATCAGTCGTCCGCTTGACTAAGCAATCGATGCATGCGTGGCATGGGGTTAACCAGTGGAAATGAGGGGAGGACACTACTTTTTATTGGGTCTCCCTGCGGTATCTTGAGCCTACGCCCATATTTGGTACTAGCCTGGCTCCCTCGGATGTTTGGCGTATGAGGCGGGTGTGGCTCAAACGGGGTCTGTTGATGTGCGAACTCAACACTTTTCTGGATGGGTGGCAAGTGCTCCCTGTTTAGTACTTGCTCCGACGGTGGACATGGGGGGAGGACACTGCTTTTTATTGGGTCTCCCTGCTTTATCTTGATCTTACGACCAGGTTTGGTACCAGCCTGACATGGTGTTGATATGTTTTCAGAACCCTGGCAGACCTCATTAGAAGATGGTACTTCATATTGCAGATATTCTTTTTTCTCTAATTTTTTTAATCGGTCAGCTCCTGGTTTATAATTTAAGAGCCATCTACAATCTCTTTCCAGTTCCTCCTCAGGTAAATTCCTTGATGCTGTAGGTGTATTACCGTAAACCCATTCAAATTCGGGGAAACGTTTGATCAGTCTTTCGTCTGTGCCTGGTTTTATAGGCCCAAATGTATCATCCAAATAAGCTTCTAGCTCATCTGTCTTTGGTATGGCTGATTTCGCTG
>NW_026739103.1:0-5000 GCF_030273125.1 Centropristis striata
AAACGGCGTATGTGGTTGTTTTTTTGGGGAATGGGTGAATGTTGGCAAGTGTTCTAAAGTGTTTTCGATGGTCAGTCAACTGCAAAATCGCTGTTTAAATGTTGATTTCATACCTTGTTATTTCCATTTATAGAATAAAAATATTGATATTTGCAGCTTTAAAGCAGACAGGAGAATAACAGATCATCGTACCTCTCTCTTAGAAATAAAATAAATCAGCATATTCCAAAAATAATGAACTATTTCTAACGCAAGTAAAATAATTAGTTGTATGTGTTCGTCATTTGTAGCTACATGATGATTTTTACTCATCTTAGCAAATGGAACAATAAATATTCTTCCACTAGAGACAACAATAAGTCAGTATTAATGTACGGGAGAGAGATTTCCTGTGTTCTTGTGGATGTGTTGATTTCCAGGAACAATGGAGGCTTTCTAGATGCTTTAGTCGGGGCAGATGTGAGAGAAAGGACAGAGGGAGAGGTAGAAATGTACAGAGACAGGTCAAACACACAGATGTTGGCCTGCTATCAGCTTCAGCAGGCTGTGAAGTAAGTTATGTTCTGGCTGTTGGAGACAATTCTTCAAAGATACTATCTCTGCTCCGAGCAGACGGCTGAAGGAAGAACTTTAAATTAGTATGTATATATATTTTCAGAGTTGAATACTGGAGCAACAAATCACAGATCTCTTCTTAATATCCAGCCAAATCCACAGGAACAATCTGGAGCTGAGTTCATCTGAAAATAGATCCACAATGTGAGCCACTGGAGAGGCCTTTGATTTAGCTCTCAGTTTGATGATAAAACAGCCTGAAAGGGACTGATCCATCTGTCTAACCAGGCCTCATGTTGGTCATCATCATATCATCTATCAGTTACAACAAGAACGCAGTCTGACCTTCTCCTCATTAACTTACATCAGTTTGTTCCATGTGCAGGTCACGTCCAGAGGAAGTGCAGACATCGGGATGGAAAAAAATATAGAAAAAAACAGACTTCATCTAAACACAGAAACCAGAAGTGAGTCTTGTCTGATAAGAACAGTCTAGTAGTAAAACAAAGGTTATAAATAGGAATAAACAGAGTGAGATGAACCGTTTTCTGTTGTTAACCAACACTTGACCTTTCCCAACTTCCTTCAGGCAGTAGAGGAGGTAAAAAATAATTAAGCCAACCAACTTAAGGTCAAGGCAAAGTGACAGGCACAGATGATCAGACATGGTAAAGTAAAAGAACACAGACAAAGGTGAAATACAGTGAAAGTAACTCAGGTCTGATGGAGAGAGATGCTGAGGCTGTTTTTAATGTTCCTGCCATAGTAACCTTTAACTTCTCACACTGGAAATAAGATGCTTTCAATGATTGTGACAAATAAATCAGTGAGTAAGCCACTATTTCCAGTGAATAGTCCATTTGCTGCAACCAAACTAAATGGCAGCTGAGATTGGGCGCCGCAGGAACGAGTCCTTAAACCCGGAAGGACGTGAGTTAGCATTTAGCTAAGTTAGCATTTTAGCTAAGTTAGCATTTTAGCGCCCTGGGGTCTAACCTCTCAAACTCAATGAGGATTTTTGGTTAGAAAACCCTGAAATAAGGTCTGTGGTTAACACGAGCTGAAGAGATGTTTATGCTTTGTTGTACCACATAAATTATGTTAGTAAATACCCCCACTTGTGAATTTTTAAGTTTTTACGTGTCTTATAAAAAAGGCCGTTGCTAACAAGTGGCCAAATGAGACGAGAGTGGTTATCAGGGACATTAAAGTCATCAGGGAACTGTCTCACTAGTCCACCTCACAGCCTCCAGTCAACTGGAATAAATGATATGTAAATAAACTATTTATGAGGCTATGGGTTCGCTAGTTTATCAAAAACCACTAGTTAGCTTGTCAGAAACCGTCTAAAGCATTTACCATATCGGTAGTGATGTTCAAGTCATGCAACCGTGGTGTAATAATAATAACTAGAAAATTTCCTCTGGGGGAAATTTTGAAAGGGCCACGGGGGCTACTGCCGGTGTGTGTACACTATGATGAGATACTTCAGAGATTTCAAACAATTAATACTAGTAATGTTATGATACTATTCCTCTTCAAGTATTTATTTATACAGCAACCTATGACCTTTAACCTCAAAATGTGTGTGTGTGAAACATTTGTATCTGGAGGAGTGTGCGCGCTTACGCGCGCATATGTGTGTGTGTCTGTGTGCGTGCGTGTATCTTTAACTGATATTACATTAAATAACAACCTATTAGAAAGTTGAGTAGGCCCCTACTTGTACACTTTTATGGGATAATAAATGCCTATTAACGCCCTTTCAATAGTGCGATAGCGTCCTGATTCATGCAGGAAGCATGAACTCTTCCTCCTCCCAGCCCTCCCAGAGACCAGACCAGCAGAGCTCCTCTGGTTCACCATTAACCTCCATCTTCATCTCGTCCTCGTCACCTGCTCATAATGAACCAGTCAGTCAGCCAACCGGCTCAATAAAGTAGCTAACAGGCAGATAAGCTGCTGGCAGCAACACTGAGAGGACCACGGAGACATCAGACGGAGGAAGGACTGCGTGTGTGTGTGTGTGTGTGTGTGTGTGCTTGTTCTTCCTACATAGTGAGGACCGGAACACGTTTTTAACCAACAGAGTGAGAGCATTTTTGCAAAGCGAGGACATTTCGCCCGGTCCTCACAAAACTAACTAAAATCATACTGAAAAAATGTCCTTTGTTTTCATTTTTGTCAACTTTTTTCATACATAATGAAGATGGATAAGACAAAGGAAATAAAGGCAAAATGTACTGTGACCTCTTTTAATCTCCCACCCAACAAATACCCCATTACAAAAAACTACAACTAATAAAAACTAAACTAAAACTAAAGCATTTCAAAAAACTAAAAACCAAACTAAAACTAGCAAACTCACTCTAAAAACTAACTGAAACTAACTGGATTTGAAAACAAAAATTCACAACAAAATTAAAACTAAAACTGATGAAAAATCCAAAACTATTATAACCTTGCAAGGAAATTCACTTTTACAATGAGGGTCCTCACAAAGATAAAAGTACAAGAATGTGTGTGTGTGTGTGTGTGTTGGGTTCACCGGCTGGTCAACTGAAAGTGTTTCACAAAAAGGAAAAAAAAAAGCAACATTCTTGGCTCGTCCTCACGTCAAAGAGGAGTTTCTCTTCATGAAAAGGTCTGATCTCGTAAACCTTGTCCTTTCCTTTGCTCCCTACTTTTTCTTGATGAAATTTATACTGTTTCAATTATTGTGCTTAATTTAAACAACTGCCATGTTTTAAGCCTCTAACTTATGATCATCCAGTGTAGATTTCAGCCTAGAATCAGTCAAATGATCAGGTTAAACCAGTGCATTCTGAGGAATATGTCTTTTGGACACCCATTGACATATTTTGGTGCGTTTTTTTATTTTTCTCTTAATAGAAAATGACACATCTGCTGCTGGTCCTAAAGAAACATTTCCCAGTGTCAGTCCCAGTTTAAAACATCTCTCTGAAGGATATCTTCACTGATCCTGGAACCAAACGTCTAACTGCAGGAACTAGCAAAGGGTGAAACTGAGAAAACTGCTTTAAAGTTTGTTTTAATGTTGTTTAACTGGCCAGTCTAATTTATTATAATTTGTTATAGGTAGATAATTGATATGAGACTTATTTCTACATGTATTAATGATTGAATGATGACGATTTATTTGACCTCGTCCCCAAAAATGTAGTGAGTGATCTCTGGTTTTGCTGTAAAAGGTTCTAATAGTGATGTTGTTGTCTTCTTTCAGCTTTTATATCTAGTTTTTAGTGAATAAACATTTTCAAACTGATTTTGTTAGAAGTGTATTTAAAAGTGTTTAACAACTCGAATCAAAGATTTGTGTGTTTTAGACTTAATATTATAAATTAATGTTATATTTTAGTATTAATATAATTTTATCTCACTTTTTTACTTCATCACTACCTAGATAATAATTGTCCCATCAAATAAACTTATAATTTCTATTATTCTATCTCCACTATTCAACACAATGAAAATATTCAAGGCTACAATGTGTAACAGTCCAATCAGACGGTGGTTAGTGATCTTACTGTGGCCTGCTTTGGTTTTATGTTTAACTTCATATATAATATATAATATAGATATATATCCACATCAGACCATTGTAAGTGAACTCTGCTTTGGTTTTCAGTTGGACTTTGTAGTAACTGCTATTTTTATGTTATAATTTCTCTGAAATAAAGAAAAAATGGAATCTAAAACTTTGTCACAAGATAAAACAGACATCAAGGAGTTCATTTTTAGTTAAAACTCAATTTGGACCAAAAATGTAGTTAGGCTTTATAGGGCAGTATAGGTTTATGATATGAAACGGACATCATCATATTTATTTTTTTTACCACTCACCTTTTTTATTGATTATATAAAGTTATGCATATTTAAGAGTGTGACCACTTTGCCTGACATGCAGTGAGTTTTGCAAAGTTTGGAAACAAAGTCTGAAAAGTCTCATTTTCATCTTATAATTATGACTTTTAATAGAGGCAGGAAAAAAATTCTCAACAAAGCCAAGTTTTCATTTTTACTTTTATAACTGGTGAGAATGGGCTTCCATACACAATACTTCTGGAACACTGAGGTCTTTTTAAAAAAAAAAGATAGACCAGCTGTGTTAAAATACTAATAATTTAATTATTAATAGTTGAGAAATGAGGCATGCTGCAGCAGACATGCTGCACTACTTCCCTGTCCCATGTTTATTGGCAATTTATATTTTTACAGTGCAAGATAAGCAGCTGAGCAGCAAAAATAAACAAAGAAAAACATGAGTGGCACTACATTTATTGTAGTTTATTTCAGGCCCGGGGTGGGTCATCGGGAGAATCGGGAGAGTTCCCGGTGGGCCGCTTCACTTTTGGGCCGGCCGATAATTTATTTATTTATTTATTTGACATTTTTCACGTTAGTCCATCTTCTCTTAAAGTACG
>NW_026739103.1:10000-15329 GCF_030273125.1 Centropristis striata
GTTTTCATACTATTTCTTAAAGGTATATGAATCATTTTGAACTAATTTACATACTTAATATGGTGTTAAAAATGTTATAATGAGTGCAAAACTATTAATAAACTAAAAATTATTATGTAATTGTTTGTTAATGGTAAAGTAACTATCAACTTACATTAATATACCATCTATTTGGCATTTATAAATTATAATTCAACATTAATACATTTTCTATTTACCATTCTAAATGGCTTATATACGGTTTATAAATGATGAATAAACTTTAATAAACTATCTGTTTACCATCTATAAATGATGGTTATTGTAAAGTGTTACCATATATATGTATATATATATATAAATATATAAATATATATATATATCCTGCTGCAGTCAGAGAGGGAATCTCACAGGACTTCAGTGTTCCACGTCAGTTTGATATTTATATCTTTGACCTTGTTCAAACTGAAACTGTGGCAAGTGAGGACAAAAAAATACAGCCCTCTAGTGAGATCGTAAAATTTCCATTTTGGTTGAACTTGTTGTGTCCTTTTATTTGCTCTTTATCTCCTGGGTCTCATACCGGGGGGTCATCCAGACGTGTCCCCCATCAGGAAAGCCCCTTTTTGGGACAGTGGGCCGACTCAAGAGAGAGAGAGAGTAAATCATGCTGGCTCTTCTAATGGAATCACAATAGAAACAGACATTCCTCTGTGTCCACACAGCTTTACTACCAAAACAAACAGAATGAGATGTTTCTGAGTGGTTAATGAGCCACTCACTGACTTACTAACCCAGTTTAATCAGGATTACCTCCTTTACTCTACATGCAGCACTGAAACTAAACCTGTGGAAGGTTTTCTTTGAATGAAGAGCATCACTAGACATTAGCACCACTTGAGTGGTCAGATGGTAATCAGAGGAAAAATGCACTAAAGTCAGGTTTAATGGCACTAAACCAGGTCAGAGAGGTACGGACAAGATCAAGGACAAAGTAGTGTTACCTCAAATACAGTTTGTAGCATCTAGCTAATGATGGTCAAATCTTTTTATTTATTTATTCTTTAAATTGGTATGGTAATTGGTAATATTGGTCTAATCTTATACTGATGGTTCACAAGATTTATTCAAAACCGTAAAATATGACATTGTGAATTCACCATAAGAGCTAGGAGACGGGCAAACATTGGTAAACATTAGCATTAGCAACTTAGCAAAAAAAAAAAAACACTTTTACAATAGTTAAGATAACAAAAAGAGCCACTAATATATATGAGAGAAGAAAATAAACTCCATCAAAGCTTGAGTCCTGTCAGCCACTATAGAAGCCTTTATGATGCTTTATGTCAACTTTATATGAATTAAGAAGCACTCCTCATCGTTTTTTCTTTTCTTTTTTTTCATTCTATTATTTCCTGTCACTACCTTTCAAAATAAAGGCACACGTTTCACGCTGGACGGCACCTTTTCAAAATAAAAGCAACACAACATTGTAAAACACCTAGAAACTATACAAACATGGAAAAACAAGCTATGTAATACAAATACACCAAAAATAACCTTGCTTATGGTCATTTACACAGTTAAGTGTTTTATTACTTTTTATTCTGACACATTTTCTATCATCAATACAGAAAACATTCTGGTGAATCTAAGCAGAAACTACATATTAAAGAGCATGTCCACCCTCTAACTCTGCAGGAACCTTCCCTTCCAGTTCCAACATGCAACAGATGACCTGGGAGACTAAAAGTGAGCTGTGGTCTAGAGCAGCTATTCTCAACCTTGGGGTCGGGACCCCAATTGGGGTCACGAGATGATTTCTGGGGGTCGCCAAATCATTTTGGAGTTAAAGTGTTCATGTGTCAATGTATTTTTGGTGACTTAATGTCTTTTTTGGTCATTCTGTGTCTTTTTTTGGTCACTTTGTGTCTTTTTTTGATCATTTTGTTTCCTTTTTTGGTCATTTTCTGTCTTTTCTTGTCAATTTGTGTCTTTTTTTGGTCATTTTGTGTCTTTTTTTGATCGTTTTGTGGTCATTTTGTGTCTTTTTTGGTCATTCTGTGTCTTTTTCTGGTCATTTTGTGTCTTTTTTTGATCATTTTGTGGTCAATTTGTGTCTTTTTTTGGTCATTTTGTTTCATTTTTTGGTCATTTTCTGTCTTTTCTTGTCATTTTGTGTCTTATTTGGTCATTTTGTGGTCAATTTGTGTCTTTTTTCTGGTCATTTTGTGTCTTTTTTGGTCATTTTGTGTCTTTTTTGGTCATTTTGTGTCTTTTTTGGGTGATCTGAACTGTGCGTGTGAGATTGTGTTCAGTGAGTGGGGGTCGCGGACAACATGCATGTTAAATTGGGGGTCGCGACTCAAAAAGGTTGAGAACTACTGGTCTAGTGTATGATGATGCAGCAGGAGAGGGGTCATTTCCAATAGCTTGATTTGTGGTAAAAACCTGGATAATTCTCTGGTGAATATTAAAAACCGGGATATTTTAGCGTTCTCTAGGTATTTTTTCAGGACTCCAGGTTTGAATGGGTTCACCTTTTGCTTACACACTCTCTTCTTTGGGAGATATTGGTAGTTTATTATGCTCACTGGCACTGTTAACATTAGGGATGGAGTAATTAATCGATGATTGATTAATGGTCGTTAAGGATTTGGTGGATCACAGCGTATCAGTATCACTGAGCTGAAACACGCCGAGCGTTCTGTTCTGCAGCCGTACGTGAATAAGCCAATGAGCTGAGAATAAAGTTGGATAAATCTTCAGTTTGCAAACTGAAAGTTGCAATAACAATTATAAAACACACAGAAATACAAGAGTATTAATTTGAGCAAAACTAGTTTACTGTATCAAACCTTGTTAGCATAAATTACTGAGTTTAATTTGATCCAAAACTTTAAAACTTATAACACACTTAAATTGCAGGATTATTGTGAAAACTAACCTCATACCCCTTCAGGAGCTAAAACATAAAACACTGAACTCCTTGATGTTATCGTTACAGTTTAATCTCACAGGAAGTTTCTTTTCGTGCCTTCAAAATAAAAGCGTCCGTTATGAAAACAGGCTTTTGCATAATACTGTATACATATATTTTATTTTATCCATGTATGCATGTTTTTATATACATACTGGAGTATGTTAGCCTGGCTAGGAGTATGTATAAAAAACATAGGAATGAATTGATGAATTGATCGTTGACGTTATAGATGATCAAGCTTTCTTCCCTCGTTAAAATTCATAAACATTTTCCAAAGTCAGGAGTTTACACAAAGCACACGTCACATGACAGCCTCTCCTTATTGTTTCAGCCTCACAGGTTCTATTGGAGACACAATCTGAGAAAACAAGGTCAAACAGCCGTTATCTGAGAGTTCAATGGTTCAAATGAAAACAAGAAGAAGAAGAACAGCAGCGTTGTTACGGACAGAAAGCTCCGACAGCTCAAGGACGGAAACTAAATACATTTGTAGCATAATAGAGCCTGGCAGGTCGCTCTGGGCCTGAGATTTAGTGTGTGTGTGTGTGTGTGTGTGTGTGTGTGTGTGAGCTAGACTTCTGATCTCATGTGACTTCTGACTGGTAAAACATTTGATAAGTAACATTTACTCACAAATACAAAACTGGTATTTTGAGACAAGAGAAAGAGACGGAGCTCCTGGTTGTGACGGGTTTATAGGATCTCCTGCAGGGACGAAGAGTTCTCCATCATCATCATCATCATCCCGCTGAGGGAGGGGCTCACACACCAACACCTCTCAGTGTGTGTGTGTGTGTGTGTGTGTGTGACCCAAGACTTAGGCCCCGACTCCATCAATAACACAGTGGCTTCATCTTCTTCAGTGGAATGCACGTGCACACACACACACACACACACACACACACACACACACACACACACACACACACACACACACACATTCCTGTAGATATATAGGCATCAGTGACTGGTTGGTCTGTGGGAGGACCATGTACCCATAAGAAGTTAAAGCCTTCCCAGGAAATCAGAAACGTATGTGTGCCGCCCCGGTGGTCCTCATAGAGGATAATTCAGCCTGAGTCCTCAGAGCTCCACAGAGCTGCTCTATCTCTCCTTCCATCCCGTCTCTACCGGCCTCGGCCTGTGTGTCCGACACTTCTTTAAGGTTTCACCTTCAGGTTTTTTATGGCACAGACCCCGACTGTCCTCCCATGAGGTCGGAGAGGCCTTTTAGTTCACATTTCCCTCAAGGACCTGCCTTACAGAGCCAGATTTCATCTTTTTCACTCTAATTTCTGGGATATTATTGATTTAAACAATCAGAATAGCAGCCCAGCAAGTCATGCAATTGTTTCAATTATTCTCATGAATGTGTTCATATGGAATCTTATGGAATATGACTTGGTATATCAGGCTGAGACAGGTGGCTCTGCTAGCCATGCTGCAGCTATAGCCGTGAGCTAGCAGCAGTCAGATGGTGTTAGCTAGCTAGCAGGAGGGAGGAACCCTCTGAGATATCTGAGGCTGATGTCACGGAAACAACGCCCATGTTTTATAGAGTCTAAGCACCTGGATCAAAACTATAGTGGTTTCATACAGATTTCAGTATGTTTTTGGCGCATTCACGTTCTATCAATCACACTGACTCAGTCTTCCATCGCATTAAGAGAAGAACTTTTTTTATTGACAGCTGTTTAGATCATAAATATTCCACTGTATATGTGTTTTGAACATATTAACTGTATATTAATTGATGAATCGAGGCTCCCGGTCTGTTTGTCAGCTCCCCCTCGGTTGGCTCGACGGCCTTCAGCAGAAATTTACTGATTTATTAATCGTTCTCATGGGAATCTGCAGTGAAACATTCATCTCATGCTGTCAGTGTCACCAAAATATTCACATCATAGACTCTTCCATTAACTAATATAACGCATTGACCTCATACTGGGTTTTGACCTCCACTGTAAGATATGACACTGGTTTAACTTGTTTAACTTGGTTCACCTGCTGCCTTGAAAATGCAAGTTAACTCAACTTGAACACTATTTTTGTGTCAACTGATAAATTAAAGTTCATCTAGCTGATTAAACTACAATGAACACATTGTCTCAAAATAGTTTTATCACACATTGTTTCAACTTATATATATTATTATACAAACATATTTTATGTTATATATTCATGGAAACCTTCCATACCTAGTTGCACTAACAAAAAAATTCAACATTATTTAAACTTATAGTTTCAAGTTAAAATAACTCTAAAATGTTCTTTTTGTTCTATTTTAATTTAAATTTTAAACCATATTGTCTATATAGTCCACAGTTAACCAATTTAAGAAAAAAATAAAATGCTATCGTATTTGTT
>NW_026739104.1:0-7500 GCF_030273125.1 Centropristis striata
ACCCTAACCCTAACCCTAACCCTAACCCTAACCCTAACCCCTAACCCTAACCCTAACCCTAACCCTAACCCTAACCCTAACCCTAACCCCCTAACCCTAACCCTAACCCTAACCCTAACCCCTAACCCTAACCCTAACCCTAACCCTAACCCCTAACCCTAACCCTAACCCTAACCCTAACCCTAACCCTAGCCCTAACCCTAACCCTAAACCTAACCCTAACCCTAACCCTAACCCTAACTCAACAACGGTACCTCCCACAAGTTTGCAATTGGTGTCTACCCCCACTATTTCGGCCATGCCCGACACGTAGAGCCCACCCACGTGTCTCTACGACCTTCCTAACCCTAACCCTAACCCTAACCACTTAGTAAAATTTTCACCTTTTACATGTATTGCTATGGGGATTTTTGACACGCCCTTAACTCAACAACGGTACCTCCCACAAGTTTGCAATTGGTGTCTACCCCCCCTATTTCGGCCACGCCCGTCACGTAGAGCCCACTCACGTGTCTCTACGACCTTCCTATCAAAAGTTAGAATTTTTCAGAAAACGGAAATTTCCGAATTCTGTTTTTGGCCTATATCTTCGGAACCGAAGGTGCTAGAGACTTGAAAGTCGGTCGCGTCAGACCTAATTTGGGGTCGCTGAACACGCCAGAGTTGAATTCAAGTCTCTACGACTTACCGTTCCGGAGATATGGCCATTTTAAAGTTTCATAATAAGATTTCGAAAATTTCCCAAGGTTCCACGGTGTCAACGACACACCATTGGAAAGGTCTGGGGCCAAGGAATCCAAGGAACTTGGTTCTATGATGATAGGACATTCCTATCCGGAGTTATTGGCAAAAACATTCTTGAGGGGCCCCTCAAAGGACGTATTTATCCCTATAACCTAACCCTAACCCTAACCCTAACCCTAACCCTAACCCTAACATTCTTGAGGGGCCCCTCAAAGGACGTATTTATCCCTATAACCTAACCCTAACCCTAACCCTAACCCTAACCCTAACCCTAACCCACGTGTCTCTACGACCTTCCTAACCCTAACCCTAACCCTAACCACTTAGTAAAATTTTCACCTTTTACATGTATTGCTATGGGGATTTTTGACACGCCCTTAACTCAACAACGGTACCTCCCACAAGTTTGCAATTGGTGTCTACCCCCCCTATTTCGGCCACGCCCGTCACGTAGAGCCCACTCACGTGTCTCTACGACCTTCCTATCAAAAGTTAGAATTTTTCAGAAAACGGAAATTTCCGAATTCTGTTTTTGGCCTATATCTTCGGAACCGAAGGTGCTAGAGACTTGAAAGTCGGTCGCGTCAGACCTAATTTGGGGTCGCTGAACACGCCAGAGTTGAATTCAAGTCTCTACGACTTACCGTTCCGGAGATATGGCCATTTTAAAGTTTCATAATAAGATTTCGAAAATTTCCCAAGGTTCCACGGTGTCAACGACACACCATTGGAAAGGTCTGGGGCCAAGGAATCCAAGGAACTTGGTTCTATGATGATAGGACATTCCTATCCGGAGTTATTGGCAAAAACATTCTTGAGGGGCCCCTCAAAGGACGTATTTATCCCTATAACCTAACCCTAACCCTAACCCTAACCCTAACCCTAACCCTAACCCTAACCCTAACCCTAATTACTTGACCCTAACCCTAACCCAAACCCTAACCCTAACCCTAATTATTTGGCTCTAACCCTAACCCAACCCCTAACCCTAAACCTAATTATTTGGCCCTAACCCTAACCCAAACCCTAACCCTAAACCTAATTATTTGGCCCTAACCCTAACCCAAACCCTAACCCTAACCCTAATTATTTGGCTCTAACCCTAACCCTAACCCCACCCAAACCCTAACCCTAATTGTTTGGCTCTTAACCTAACCCTAACCCCACCGTTTAGCCCTAACCCTAATCACTTTCTACACTGGCCCTAACCCTAACCACTTTACCTAACCCCTACCTGGTTCTTTAGCCCTAACCCTAACCACATTCTATCCTGGCCCTAACCCTAACCACTTTTTCTAACCCTATGGTTTGGCCTCAACCCTAATTACATTGTGTTTGTTTATTTTATTACATTTCATTACATATCTTTTTAAAAATCATTGAAAAACTATTAAAAAATTAAATATGGTGGGGTAGAACTAGTACTAACATATTGATTTATATCTAAAATACATTTAAAAGGCATTATAAATTGATATATTAAAAAACATTATTAAAAATATTATGGTTAAAAACATTATTTCATTTAATTTCATTTATTTCATTCATTTTACTCAATTCATGTAAATTCATGTAAATTGATGTAAGTTCATTTAGTTTCATGATATTTTATGTGATTTGGTGAGAATGGGGCTGTAAAATAAGAGGGGAGAGTTCATATTACATTTTGCGCAAATAAAAAGGCGAATAGCCGAATAGGCGAACAGAGCCTATAAAAGGGGTGACAGCTCACAGAGAGCTCATTCTGGCTCTGGCGCTCATACTGATCAGACCATTGTCCAGCTACCTGACAAATATAGTACGTTTTTAGTGTGTCATTGGCCTGAGGAAGACCCTAGAAAGGGTCGAAACGTTGCCCGGACACACCCTCCCTTAGTTGTTTATTGTTTTCTTTTATAAATACATTGTTTTTATTTTCTTAAAAATCTTTTTTTATTTTTTGATTTTTAATTCATATTTTCATTAAAAAATATATTCTTAAACCCACCCAAAGTGATGGGTGAGTTTTTTGAGGGGGATTGGACTCTCGTCCAGCGCGGCGGACGCCGCAGACGAGATCGCGAGCCACCCCAGCAGTACGGGAGGGGGGGGCGGATGGCGCGTGCACCTCCCATCTCCAGATGGGGATGGGATCAGTCCCCTCACCCTAACCGGCCAGTGCCTCCACCCCGTACCTCCCGATACTACGGTCCCCAAAGAGGATCCAGGTCGTTTGCGGACGTGGTCCGCCAGGAGTTTCGAGGACCTCCTCGTAGATTGGTTTCTCCGCGAGCTGATAGGTCCGATGGGATTAAGAGACAGGCAGCGGGTCCACAATTTCGATTGTTGACTCGGAAACTGCACACAGTTATCAAGATGGTGCATCATCTTCAGAATGTGGCACCCAAGACGGGGAGACAGCCACCCAGGATGATTACTAAGATGGTGGACATCCTGTCAGGGATGATAAGACCAGCTTCCCCCACCGACAAGACGATGGGGATGATCAAGGGGAATGCAGAAAACTGGGGTTATAATACCCAGCTTATTCTGCAAGATCACTACGAGGACAGTTTGGCAACGCTGTTGGAGGAGATTCCCGGGCTCTCAGTGCGTGGTTGGAAGGAGTCTTTTGAGGTGGCAGTCAGATGGGCCAAACGGAATTTGCCGCATGTTAATCAAGAGTCCATTGACCATGCACAGGCCCTTATTACGGCCAGATTGGATGGTGACAACCAACCACAGCCTGTTCGAGATCAGTCTCGAGGACCGATTGGAGCCACCAGCCGGGGAGCAGACCAGGCTCCACCTCCACCCCCACCTCCAACTCCGCCACCACCACCACCTCCACCTCCGCCACCACCACCAATACCACCACAGGCGGAGTCTCCCCAACAACAAGGAGCACAGTCTCTGATGACAGTAGAGCCCCCTCAGATTCAGGCTCCACCACAACCTCCGCGAATGGACGCTCTGGAGCAAAGACAGCCCGGAGCCCGGAAACGCAGAGGGGTAGTCTTCACAGAAGACTTGTTCCTGGATCTGGCGGATGATGGACAGGGGGATTCTCCGGTATCTCCACGGGTTCACAGGTCTGCCCTAGACGAGTTGGTGGATTTGTTGGGCTCCCCAGAGCAGATAAGATGGGGTGAACCGACTGGCGCAACGCCTCCAGTAGGTCAGGATGATTTGGTGGGGGACAGCGTAACAGAGGGGGCGCAAATGGTGGTCCCAGTCCAGGTTCACCAGGCAGATGATGACCAGGGGGATTCCCAGCCGGATAGTGACCAGGAGGATTCCCAACTCGTAGCAGCGGACGATACGTCCACTCCAATACAGCGTCAGAGACCCAGACGACACCCCAATTCGGAACGCAAAATGATTGATTGGGATCTCAAGGTGACGCGGAAATGGCTAATAGTGGGGGACTCAAATTTGTCCAGAATCCCATCATATGACATCCCGGACCTACAAATTGAGGCTTACCCCGGGGCCAATTTCCGGCACGCAGAGGCCTTGATGTACAAGGCTACCTCCAGTGTAACAGTGGAAAAGGTCATTTTGTCATTCGGACTTAACCACAGGAGACAGAAGGCGAAGGAAACGTCTGTGAAGCAGCTACAAGGAGCGGTGAGAGCTGCTAGAAGGAAGTTTCCTTATGCTGAGGTTTGGATCCCCCAGATCAGTTTTTCTTCTGCCTTGTCCAGAGATGAGAAACAGACCCTCAAGATCCTGAATGGATACACGGAGAGGAATTTTCTCTCTCTTGCTCCACTTGATGAGGGGGACTTCCGTACGGAGGTTGATAACGTCCACTGGACTAAGAAGACAGGAAGAGCTATGCTTGCACATTGGGCAGCCTCGTTAAACTTAACCGCCCTCTAAGTCTAACACCAGAGGGGGTTGAGGAACCTCGGTCCCTGTCTGTGGAGAATGTTTTGGTCTTAGCCAAGAACTTTCAGATCTCCAAAACACAGAGGGACCTTTTGAGTAGAGGTTTGACCTTCGTCCCATCTCTGGACATAGGTAAAAATCAAAAAGTCCAGTTTCAATTGGATTTACAATATTATCACAGGAAAATACAATTGGCTACTTACTTTAAAAATTCAACCAAGAGGGACGTACCACCATTTACGGGGCATTCAAACTGGACTCCTCCATCGGACAAGCTCCCAGTGGAGGTTCTTGATCTGATGGCAGAGGATAAACATACATTTAAAATACATTTTAAACCAATGCAGGAGAAATTTAATTTGTCTATAGAGGAAGTTAGGGCTCTCAGGGAGTTGCAACATTTAAAACAGATTGTGATAAAGCCTGCTGACAAAGGGGCAACAGTTGTCATATTGGATAGAGATCAATATATATTAGAGGCAGAAAGACAATTGAATGATCCGGTTTATTATAGAAAATTAGACCAACCCATTTTTTTAGACACTATCCCTTTAATTGATGATATTTTACAGAGATTAAAAACCAAGAAATTCATTAATGAAAAGCAAAGGAAATATTTAAAAGGTGATTCACAACCGAGGGAAAGACGTTTTTATACTCTTCCCAAAATTCATAAAGATCCAACTAGTTGGACTGTTCCTTTTGAATTGCCCCCTGGACGTCCTATTGTCTCTGACTGTGGTAGTGAGACCTACTACACGGCAGAGTACTTGGATTTTTACCTCAATCCGCTCTCTACCAGACATCCTGCTTACTTGAAGGACACTTATCATTTTATTGAGGTTATTAGGAGTTTGAGGATCCCGTCCAATTCTCACTTTTTTTCGATGGATGTGGCCAGCTTATATACAAATATAGATATTGCTAGTGGTATCAATGCAGTTAAAAAATGTTTTGCTAGATACCCAGATCCCCTCCGGCCAGATGAGGAGCTGATACAGCTGTTGGAAATAAATTTAATGAGAAATGACTTTGTTTTTAATGAACAATTTTATTTGCAAATAAAGGGTACGGCAATGGGCAAGAAATTTGCTCCTGCCTACGCCAACATTTTTATGGCCAATTGGGAGGAGGAGGTTTTTCGTAAATGCCACAAGAAGCCATTGCATTATTTACGTTATTTAGACGATATATGGGGAGTTTGGACGGGCTCCAAGGAGGAGTTCCAAATATTTCTGGACACTCTAAACTCTCATGACCCCTCTATCCAACTCACGGCGGAAGTGCAGGAACAGTCGGTGGATTTCCTGGACACCACGGTTTATAAGGGACACGATTTTCAGGAAACACACAAATTGGATGTTAAGGTGTTTTTTAAGAAGACTGATACACACGCCTTGTTGTACAAGACGAGTTTCCACCCACGCCACACCTTTAAGGGTATTGTCAAATCCCAAATTTTACGTTTTAGAAGGATTTGTACCCGGGATGAAACCTTTATGGAGGCTGTTCATATTCTTTTTGAAGCCTTACGAGACAGAGGGTACACTAGATCGTTTTTGAGACACTGTTTTAAAACTTTTGACGTGAAAAGGAAAAGGGGTCAGGAGAGTCCAATCCCTTTGATTACCACTTTTTCAACTATGAGTACAGTTTTGAACTGGAAGTTTAAAGACAATTTTAACAAGCTTATTGGGGAATCTGGAATTCTTCCAGACTCCAGAGTGATTTCGGCCTACAGGAGGAATAGAAATTTGCGAGATCTCCTTGTTAGAGCAAAGTTACCATCCTTGATAAGGGACAAACCCCAGTTGTTGGATGTTCAGTTTTGTCATTTGAAGTTCATAAAAAATCTGAAGGAGAAAACTACTTTCAAAATCTCACAGGAGTTTAGCACCCGATCTAAGAATTGCGTTTATGCTTTATTTTGTGCCAAGTGTGGTATTAAGTATGTCGGGGAAACTAAAGATGCTTTGTCTAAATGTATGTATCAACATCGGTACGACATTAGAAACAAGAGACATGTGGAAACACCATTAGTTGCACATTTTTTGATCCACGGTTTGGACTCTGTCAGGATGGCTGGACTGCAAAAAAATACCAATTGGACAGATTGGGAACGAAAGAAAATTGAGCGATATTGGATTTATCTTCTCAAAACAAGGGAACCTCATGGTTTAAATTTGAAGACCAAGTAGAACTCTTCCTTTTTAATTCTTACCCCGATTTGTAACCTAAACCTAATTATTTGGCTCTAACCCTAACCCAAACCCTAACCCTAACCCTAATTATTTGGCCCTAACCCTAACCCTAATTATTTGGCTCTAACCCTAACCCAACCCCTAACCCTAAACCTAATTACTTGGCCCTAACCCTAACCCAAACCCTAACCCTAACCCTAATTATTTGGCCCTAACCCTAACCCTAATTATTTGGCTCTAACCCTAACCCAACCCCTAACCCTAAACCTAATTACTTGACCCTAACCCTAACCCAAACCCTAACCCTAACCCTAATTATTTGGCTCTAACCCTAACCCAACCCCTAACCCTAAACCTAATTATTTGGCCCTAACCCTAACCCAAACCCTAACCCTAAACCTAATTATTTGGCCCTAACCCTAACCCAAACCCTAACCCTAACCCTAATTATTTGGCTCTAACCCTAACCCTAACCCCACCCAAACCCTAACCCTAATTGTTTGGCTCTTAACCTAACCCTAACCCCACCGTTTAGCCCTAACCCTAATCACTTTCTACACTGGCCCTAACCCTAACCACTTTACCTAACCCCTACCTGGTTCTTTAGCCCTAACCCTAACCACATTCTATCCTGGCCCTAACCCTAACCACTTTTTCTAACCCTATGGTTTGGCCTCAACCC
>NW_026739105.1:0-15110 GCF_030273125.1 Centropristis striata
CACACATTTAGAGGCAGAAAAACAGACCAAGTGACGTTGTATGTTTTATTCATATGACAACACGCAGCAGAGAAGTATGGACACTGGATCAGGACATAACTGGTCTAAGTGTTTACTCTGGTTAATCATTAACATGTTTGTCCAGCCAGTTCATGTTTATTAAAGACAGTTGATTAAAAGCCTTCACTCGCAAGTAGGGAAGTCCATCTGACCATTAACACACCTTTGACGCATCTCCACTGTGCCGACAGGTCTTCCTCTGGTACAACTGAACACAATGACATCATTATGGGATAAATACAGCTTCTCTTCATGTGAATATCTGAATCTAATATTGTAGCTCGCCATGATGTGTTTATCGACAGTGCAGGGTTCTGCAAGAGATAACACATAAAAATCAGTTTATTAATGGAGAATGACTGCACAGGATACTGCATAGAATACTGCATATATAATAGAAAAATGTATTAATTCATTTAAAAAAAAAAATGTAATAGATCTTCTCAAATGAAATCAGTAACATATTTTGTTTTGCAGTTCTGGCAAAAAAAATTAACCATATGAATGAATGAATGAATGAATGAATTTTATTTTAGGACAGACAGTACAGAGCCATTAGACATTTCAACATGGAACATGAGATATGCGAAGATGGTTGTACATAACAGGTTTAGCAGAATTGCTACATTTCACCCGGCTGTCCGTAGAGTACATATATACACATGTATACACACAGCTGAATACATATATATATATATATATATATATATGCACATAAACATATTATTATTATTTTTATTTTCTAATAAGAAAAGATACAAAGACTAACTTGCACTCCTGCCGTGCGAGGGCCTTGGTTAAAACCTAGTTAAAATATGTTAAAATACCTTGTTGAGAGTTGTACCGGCCTCATCAAGGTAAGTACGTTGGTGGCGTCAGTGCAACTGTGTCCCTTCAACAAGTAATGTTGTATATAGAGATTGCATTATTTTAAACCTTTTTAAATGTGACCTGGAGTAATGCAGATGTGCACACAGAGAAAGACATAGAATCTACAACACCGATGTGGTCTTTCCCCTTACTTGTTTTTCAGAAAACAATTACATGGATCACCACAACATGAAAACATACAGGAAATAGTAACTTACTGAGACAGGTCATCCATCCAGTCCATTCACCATTGTTGCAGGTTTTGTAAGGCCCACCTTGCATAGTGTAATAATTCTGACATCTGTATTCGACCCTCTCTCCATGGCTGTATTCGGTTTTACTACTGGTCGTGATGTCTCCATCCTCAAGGTATGGTGGTTTTCCACAAGTCAAAGCATCTGAAAGAATGCAAAAAAACGACGACAACAACAACAACAACAACAAAAACAAAAAAAACCACATAAAAACAAATTAGTCATTTTCTGGAAAAGTATTTTTCTTATTCACTGACTTTTTTTTGGCCAGACACTCTAATATTTTGTTGGACCCCCTGGAGCTTTGATTACGGCACACACTTGCATTTGAATGCAGTGCTTTTTGAAGAGTTGCATTAATTTTCATCTTGTAGCGATGATGGGGAAGTAGGACTGCTGGCTAAGTCTTCTCCAGCACATCCCAGAGATTCTCAGTGGGGTTAAGGTCTGGACTCTGTGGTGGCCAATCCATGTGTAGAAATGGAGGATCCCTGAACCAAACTTTCACAATTCAAAGAAATTATAAATTCTGGCATTGACATCTTGAAACATGCTGTCCCATCAGGGAAGAAAAAAATCCATTGATGGAAAAAGCTGGTCATTCAGCATATTCAGGTAGTCAGGTGACCTGATAACACTGCCCATAACACTGGACATGATGGGTGCATCACTTAATTCACCTCTCTTCTTGCCCTGATGCACCCATCACTATGGAACAGGTTAAATTTGGACTCATCACACCGCATGACCTTTAACCTTTGCCCCAGAGTCCAATCACTATGCTCCCTGGGAAATTGGAGCCTTTTTTTCCTGATTAATCTAACTGATAAGTGGTTTTCGTGAGGCTACACAGCTCTTTAGTCCCAATCCTTTGAGATCTCTTCGTACTGTGTGTGGTTAAATGCTCTTACTTTCACATCTATGCGTAACCGCGAGTTCTACTGTTGATTTTTTCTGATTAAAAACCTTAAAGTGATCATTCAATACTTTTTTCGATCACATTTCTTGATCGATTCCTTGAAGGTGATAGTTCCCCACTATCCTTCCAGGTTTTTATAATGCCACTGATGTGTTTTTATATGCCTTAAGGAAAATCGTAAACAAAGTAAAAACTCATAAATCCTTATGTCCTTTATTGATGCTTGTGAAGCTTTTGATCAGGTTAATCATAGGAAGTTGTTGAATCGAAGAATACATCATTCTTATTCAAAGGGTTTACCTTCACAAGAAGGGAATTGATCATCCCACTGTCCATCTTCACCACAGACCAGATGTTCACTGCCAATCAGATTACTCCCAGGATCACTACAGCTGAAGTCGATGGAGTAGCGAGGGAGAATGGGATTGCCATTATCTGATAAACCTGTTACTATTAACCGTCCATCAGCAGTTGGAGGGTCACAGCTCACAGCTGAATTAACACAAAAAGATGAACAGAGAAAACTAAATTTTATCAGACACAGTCCCACTTTGAACAAAGAGCAGAGCCTTCCCAAAGATTCCTTAAGTGTATTCCTCCCATTTTAATTTTGAAAGACATCATCAACACAGGACTCTTACAGAACATCCACCACTTAAATTCAGCTTTGTTTCTGAGAAGTCATGTTTTGTAAAAAAACAAACACAACACACAATCGATCAAAATTGACCCAGAAAATTAAACGTGATTTGACTAAAGGTGCAGATTGTTCAATCAGTTTTGTCAACAGTGAAATCTGTCAGCGGTACTTGAAACAAAGAACCAGATATATTTTAATGTTGGTGTTAATCTATTCTTCTGTTGATAGAGCTGTGAGAGTTTCAGGCCATTCCACGTCAAAAAGTGCTCCAACTGTGATGCCTGTAGTAGCTTATTATGTATAAAATATAATGTTATATATACACACATATTATATATATAAAACATAAAATCTTCTATGCAGTCTTGTGGTTACTAAGACTCACGTTCACATGTTGGCACGTGATTGCTCCATCCGTTCAGCTCACAAATCCTTGTGGTCACCTTACTCGTCATTTTATACCTGCAATCAACAATAAAACTGACTATTAGGAAATGAAAACACAGTCAGTAATAAACAAACAATGTACCAGGTAATCCTTTTTTTTTGTTTTCACTTGTACACCATTCAAAAATACCGTGTCTGTAACACACTATTTTAAACTGCCCTATAAGGAGAACATAGACATCTAAAGCAGCAGGAGTAGTAAAATGTTACATATATCATTTTAACATAGTTGTGACCAAATAAACCAAATTAAGATGCATTCATAAGCAAATGTGTTACATTATAGTGTGTTTAAAATAATATATTATATAAATACCGCTCATGTGTTATCATTATTTATAGTTTTCATTAATCATTCCAGATGCACATACCCTTTATTACAAAAGTATTTGATTTTTGTTCCAAAAACTAACTCTTCCCCCTCGATAACTTGAAAACGACCATTGGGAATTACAGCAGAACCTTCACATGGCTGAACTGAAAACAGAGAGAAAAGACATTTTATTCATCAACTAGCTTACACTGCAAAAGAGGGGTGTTTAAAAACAAGATAAAACACTAAATCTGAGGGGAATTATCTTGCTGCATGGTCAGATCATTTCACTTGACAAGATTTCTTGAATTAAGATTGTTAAATCTAGAAATAAGCATGTTGAACACTTAAAATAAGAAATTAACTCTTAAAACAAGATAAATTATCTAACACTTCTAAATCTATTTTTTTTTATCTTGGTAAGAAACAAATAATTTGCATTGTATAAATCTGTGATTTAAAGTGATTTAAAAATAATAATTATTTAGAACAGTGACAGCATTCTTTTTCCAGCTTTGTTCTTTTGAGTTTCTTGTGCAGCAGCCATGTTATCAATCTGTTGCTTTGAAGAAGCAAATAGATGTTACCAGAAAAAGTTGCCAGCAACATATTGCAGCATTTTTCTTCAACTCTCTCGGTACCATTTGATTTATTACAGTTCGTATTTGGATATATCCAAATGTTAGCATGCATAGGTGCAATATCATCTCTTAACAATTAATTGTACCCGACAACAATTGTACAAAGTACTTTGGACCTTTAAAACAATTGTAATAGGTATTTTGAAGACACAATAAATTCCAGCTTAAAAAGGATTAACGTTTGCTGTATCCCTATTGCTGCCTTCATCCAAGTTGCAACAACAAAAAAATGTATCAGAAAGCTATTTAACTCACGGTAGCACCTTCCCTGTCGGAGGGCGAACCAGCCCTCTTCTTTACATACATATTTAATGGTTGGACCTGATATATAACCGGTTTCACAAGTGAAAAGTATCACGTCTCCTTGTTGGTACTACGCTTTTTGGGTCGCTTCTGACACATAGGATCGAGGATCATCTGGCAGTTTTGAACACACTAATAAACAGCATAAAAAAGGGGGAAACAGTTGTCTGCTGCAGATGCCAGTGAAATCACAACGTGACGGTGTTAAGAAGTAGTGCTCATTTCATATAATTTTGTGAAGCAGCAGAGCGTTCTTAAAATAGCACACAAGTCGTCGCGGTTGAAAAAAAGTTTCAGTCATTTTAGGCTACAAAAACACTGACCTAGGTTTTGGGCAAAAAACCTTCTGGTTAGGCGTTACAAAATGCCAGAATATAAAAGACATGCCAGAAGTGAAGTAGTTATGAGGGTGAATACAGGCACTGAAGTTTTTTTTAAAACGAGTTCCTTAAAAAAAAGAAAAAGTGATTCAAAAGCTGTGAGACAAAGAAGTTATGTAAGTTACATGAAATAAATTATTCACAAAACGTGAGCAACAGGAGTTCGGAAGTTACGTAAAAATCGTAAGTTTTGTAAAATGTGAAGTAGTTACGAGGGTATTGTTTTAGACCAGAGGTTTTCTGCATAACACTGCAGGGCAAATGGTCAGCAGATCCTCCCTGAGGCAGAAAGAAAGGGGGAGAGGAGAGTAAAGCTTAATATCACTTATTTAATGAAATAAAAGATGAAACACATCCGTGCGCTTTTGATAAAAATGGCAGGGGTCCCTACACAGCTGATGCAAAAACACCTTAGAAAAGTTGTTTTTTAGGTATTTTTATGATACTTCTTTGGACCTTCAACAAAATAATGTTTGCTGTTCCTGATTGGGGAAAATTTCTGTGTTTAGCATCACATTTTAACATCCAGCATATTCTATCACATAGTAATGCATTCTTACACAGGAAGTGTTTTGTGTTGTTTTTTTTGGACATCTTTTACAGTGTAGTTGTCTTTCAACCAGCATGGAGAGGAGTTAGCCTGGGTATACCCATACTGCCTTGCGCGCTCGAATTTCATTTCGAACCTCCAGGCAGGCTGGCAACCAGAGAGGTTTCTTAGCCCTCTTTAGCTGTAGATGGTGTTTTAAATAGTTTAGAGCGAAAGTTGAAAGGCGAAAGGTCTCTCGGCGGCTCTGCTGTCCCCCGGCTCGTAGCGAGATCACCGGCGTTATGGTAGCGGGGCTATTAGCCGGCGCTAACGTAACGCCGGTGATCTCGCTACGAGCCGGGGGACAGCAGAGCCGCCGAGAGACCCGCAGCAGCTTGTTTATTGCCCATAAAATCAGTGGATGTGTGTGGCTGAATGACATGAGGGGGAATAAAGCGTGAAAATAAATAATCTTGCACAAAGCGAGAACTGGAGAAGCAAAGCAGCAAGCAACACTCTCTCACAGACACACATACAACAAACATCAATTTCTGTAGCTCTACTACGTCATCTGGTATAACTGATACGATTGGCTAAGAGCTACCTACAGACGCTTTTGATAGACATTCTAAGCGCCCAATAAACGGCTCCGGAGGATCGTAAACCACACCTCCTCTACGGAGAAATGAATGGCTGGTTGTCAGACTAGATCTCATTTGAGATTAGTCTGGTGTTAGCCAGGCTAGAGAGGAGTAGTGATTACGATGACTCCTCCAACCAACATGATCTCACAAAATTATGTGAAATGAGCACAACTTCTCGACACCGGATTCCGTGCTGGTGGCAGGTAATTTTCACACATTACGTGCCACCACTAGAGAATTCGGTGTTAAGAAGTAGTACTTATTTCACGGAAATTTGTGAAGCATTGGAGAGTCCTTAAAATAGCACACACATCATTTAATTTCATACATACATTTACGGATCGTGGATGTGAAAAATGTTGCAGTTTTGGTGATTTTAGACTACAAAACCACTGATCTAGGTTTAGGGCAAAAAAAACTTCTGGTAAGACGTTATAAAATGCCAGAATAGCTTAAAGACATGCCAAAGGTGAAGTATTTATGATGGTGAAATGAGCCATGGAAATTACGTTAAAAAAAAAAAGAGATTCACAAGCTGTGAGCCATAGAAGTTATGCAAATTAAGTAAAAAATGATTCACAAAACGTGTGGAACGTGAGTTACAGAGACAACGTAAAACTAAGCCTGCAAGCAGGACTGAACGGGACCGAGTAGAGTGGAGCCGTCGGGGGAGACGCCGTCGGGTGTGGCGTTGTGGGTTCAGTCCCTATGCGTACCAAAGGGCGCGTCTCCTACTACTGTGCTCGTGGTAGGTGTAAAACATGTTACTTCCTGTAGCCAGCAGGGGGCGCTATGACTGTGTGTCAATATTGACACGTGGGTGTGTTCCGGGCTGGACCCTAATCACGTGTGTGAAATTTGGGACAGATTGGACAATGTATGGTCCAATTATACAGTCTCGTGTGTTATGGCGAGACGCCATATTTTGCCGCCATACCACTCCCACACAGTGTGACCGTCGGTAAAGATTTATACAACTTTTGATCCCAAAGACCTTGTGATGGTACTGACCAAGTTTGAAGTCAATCGGGTGAAATCTGTAGGAGGAGTTCGTTAAAGTATGCGAGGTTGAAATGGGTAAAAAAGATGAATTGTGCGATCTTCAAACCAAGATGGAGGACTTCCTGTTGTGTTTGAGGTATGGGTCCAAGAGGCTTTTTGGTGCGTCTCCACATGATTCATGTGTGTACCAAATTTTGTGTGTCTACGTGAAACCTACTGCTGGGGCTAGGCGTTAAAGTTGTTACTTCCTGTTGCCATCGGGGGGCGCTATGACTGTGTGTCAATATTGACATGTGGGTGTGTTCAGAGGTGGACCCTTATCACGTGTAAGAATTTTGGGCCAGATGAGACAATGTATGGTGAAGTTATACAGTCCCGTGTTTCATGGCGAGACGCCATATTTTGCCGCCATGCCACGCCCACATAGTGTGACCGTCGGTAAAGATTTATACAACTTTTGATCCCAAAGGCCTTGTGATGGTACTGACCAAGTTTGAAGTTGATCGGGTAAAATCTGTAGGAGGAGTTCGTTAAAGTATGAAACGTGGTAATTTTATGAAGGGGGGCGTGGATAAAGCAAAAGAGGCGGGGCTTTTTGAAATATTGTTATTTAGAAGTGTTAAGGGCTGGACTCTGATGAAGCATGAGAATTTTGGACCAGATGGGACAAAGTATTGAAAAGTTATAACGATCTTGTGTTTTATGACGAGGCGCCATATTTTGCCGCCATGCCACGCCCACATAGTGTGACCGTCGGTAAAGATTTATACAACTTTTGATCCCAAAGGCCTTGTGATGGTACTGACCAAGTTTGAAGAGAATTGGATGAAATCTGTAGGAGGAGATTCGTTAAAGCATGGAAATGGGCAAAAACACCAGGAAATGCCATTTTCGATCCAAGATGGCCGACTTCCTGTCAGTTTTAGGGTATGGGTTCTTGAGATTTTTTGGTGCGTCTGGCCATGATACATGTATGTACCAAATTGCATGTCTCTACGACATTCCTGTGCGAGGGGCTGAATTTTCTTGACTTTCAAGGGGGCGCTGTTGAGTCATTTTGCCACGCCCATTCCCGCGACCACTAGAATACGTAAATTTCAGCGGAGATTTATGTACATTCCAAACATTGAGAGTTTTTGAATATGATAAAGGCCTCAAAAAGGCGATTTACTTTTGATAAGGCAAATAATAACTAGGACTGCGCGCAGTACTGAACGGGCCCTCGCAGAGTGGAGCCGTCTGGGGAGGCGCAGTCAGGGGAGGGCACATCGGACGCGGCGCTGTTGGCTCAGTCCCTATGCGTACCAAATTGCGTGTCTCCTACCACTGTGCTTGTGGTAGGTGTAAAACAAGTTACTTCCTGTAGCCAGCAGGGGGCGCTATGACTGTGTGTCAATATTGACATGTGGGTGTGTCCAGGGCTGGCCTCTCATCATGTGTGAGAAATTTGGGACAGATTGGACAATGTATGGTCAAGTTATACAGTCTCTAGTTTCATGGCGAGACGCCATATTTTGCCGCCATGCCACGCCCACATAGTGTGACCGTCGGTAAAGATTTATACAACTTTTGATCCCAAAGGCTTTGTGATGGTGCTGACCAAGTTTGAAGAGAATTGGATGAAATCTGTAGGAGGAGTTCGTTAAAGTATGTGACCTGGAAATGGCCAAAAACAATGACAAGTGCGATATTCAAACCAAGATGGCGGACTTCCTGTTGGGTTTGACGTATGGGTCCAAGAGGCTTTTTGGTGCGTCTCCACATCATTCATGTGTGTACCAAATTTGGTGTCTCTACGTGAAACCTACTGCAAGGGCTAAGTATAAAAGTTGTTACATCCTGTTACCAGCGGGGGGCGCTATGACAGTGTATCAATATTGACATGTGGGTGTGTTCAGGGGTGGACCCTCATCACGTGTGAGAAATTAGGGACAGATTGGACAATGTATACTCAAGTTATACAGTCTCGTGTTTTCATATTTTGCCGCCATGCCACGCCCATATAGTGTGACGGTCCGTCAAGATTTTGAGTACGTTTCATCCCAAAGGCCTCATGATGAAACTGACCAAGTTAGAAGTGGATAGGGTTTAATGGGTAGGAGTAATGCCTTCACGGTAGAAAAGTTTGTAGGGGGCGCTGGTGAGCCATTGTGCCACACCCATTCCCACGACCACTAGAATACGTAAATTTCACAAGAGATTTATGTATATTCCAAATATCAGGAGTTTTTGAATATGATAAAGGCCCCAAAAAGGCGATTCATTTGGGAGATGAATAATAATAACTAGGACTGCAAGCAGTACTGAACGGGCCCTCGCAGAGTGGAGCCGTCGGAGGAGGGCACGTCGGGGTAGGGCACGTCGGGGGAGTCCCTATGCGTCCCAAATGGCGTGTCTCCTACCACTGTGCTCGGGGTATGTGTAAAACATAATACTTGCTGTAGCCAGCTGGGGGCGCTATGACTGTGTGTCAATATTGACATGTGGGTGTGTCCAGGGCTGGCCCCTCATCATGTGTGAGAAATTTGGGACAGATTGGACAATGTATGGTCAAGTTATACAGTCTTGTGTTTCATGGCGAGATGCCATATTTTGCCGCCATGCCACGCCCACATAGTGTGACCGTCGGTAAAGATTTATACAACTTTTGATCCCAAAGGCTTTGTGATGGTGCTGACCAAGTTTGAAGAGAATTGGATAAAATCTGTAGGAGGAGTTTGTTAAAGTATGTGACCTGGAAATGGCCAAGAACGATGACAAGTGCGATATTCAAATGAAGATGGCGGACTTCCTGTAGGGTTTTAGGTATGGGTCCAAGAGGCTTTTTGGTGCGTCTCCACATGAAACACGTGTGTACCAAATTTCGTGTTTCTACGTGAAACCTACTGCTGGGGCTAGGCGTAAAAGATGTTACTTGCTGTTGCCAGCAGGGGGCGCTATGACTGTGTGTCAATATTGACACGTGGGTGTGTTCCGGGCTGGACCCTAATCACGTGTGTGAAATTTGGGACAGATTGGACAATGTATGGTCAAGTTATACAGTCTCGTGTGTTATGGCGAGTCGCCATATTTTGCCGCCAGGCCACGCCCACATAGTGTGACCATCGGTAAAGCTTTATACAACTTTTGATCCCAAAGGCCTTGTGAGGCTACTGTCCAAGTTTGAAGAGAATTGGATGAAATCTGTAGGAGGAGTTCGTTAAAGTATGCGACGTGGAAATGGCCCAAAACAGCAGGAAACGCCATTTTCGATCCAAGATGGCCGACTTCCTGTACGTTTTAGGGTATGGCTTCTTGAGACTTTTTGGTGCGTCTGGTCATGATATATGTATGCACCAAATTGCATGTCTCTACGACATTCCTGTGCGAGGGGCTGAATTTTCTTGACTTTCAAGGGGGCGCTGTTGAGTCATTTTGCCACACCCATTCCCGGGACCACTAGAATATGTAAATTTCAGCGGAGATTTATGTATATTCCAAAAATGGTGAGTTTTTGAATATGATAAAGCCCCCAAAAAGGCAATTCATTTGGGAGAAGAATAATAATAACTAGGACTGCGCGCAGTACTGAACGGGCCCTCGCAGAGTGGAGCCGTCGGGGGAGGCGCCATCAGGGGAGGGCACATCAGACGCGGCGCTGTTGGCTCAGTCCCTATGCGTACCGAATTGCGTGTCTCCTACCACTGTGCTTGTGGTAGGTGTAAGACATGTTACTTCCTGTAGCCAGCAGGGGGCGCTATGACTGTGTGTCACGACTGACACGTGGGTGTGTCCTGGGCTGGACCCTAATCACGTGTGTGAAATTTGGGACAGATTGGACAATTTATGGGCAAGTTATACAGTCTTGTGTGTTATGGCGAGACGCCATATTTTGCCGCCATGCCACGCCCACATAGTGTGACCGTCGGTAAAGATTTATACAACGTTTGATCCCTAAGGCCTTGTGATGGTACTGACCAAGTTTGAAGTCCATGGGGTGAAATCTGTCTGAGGAGTTATGTAAAGTATGCAACGTGGTCATTTTATGAAAGGGGGCGTGGATAAAGCATAAGGGGCGGGGCTTTCTGAAAGATTGTTATGTAGAAGTGTTAAGGGCTGGACTCTGATGAAACATGAGAAGTTTGGACCAGATGGGACAAAGAATGGAGAAGTTATAACAATCTCATGTTTTATGGCGAGACGCCATATTTTGCCGCCATGCCACGCCCACATAGTGTGACCGTCGGTAAAGCTTTATACAACTTTTGATCCCAAAGGCCTTGTGATGGTACTGACCAAGTTTGAAGTCAATTGGATAAAATCTGTAGGAGGAGTTCGTTAAAGTATGCGACCTGGAAATGGCCAAAAACGATGACAAGTGCGATATTCAATCCAAGATGGCCGTCTTCCTGTACGTTTTCGAGTATGGGTTCTTGAGGCTTTTTGGTGCGTCTTCCCATGATACATGTATGTACCAAATTTCGTGTGTCTACGTGAAAAAAACCTATATTGTGAGGATGTTTTGAAAATTTCAAGGGGGCGCTAGTGAGTCATTTTGCAAGGTCCATTCCCGCGAATACTAGAATACGTAAATTTCAAATCTGATTTATGTATATTCCAAATTTGGTGACTTTTTGAATATGATAAAGCCCCCAAAAAGGCAATTCATTTGGGAGAAGAATAATAATAATAATAAAAAACGGATCAATTACAATAGGGTCCTTGCACCGTTAGTGCTCGGTCCCTAATAACTAGGACTGCGCGCAGTACTGAACGGGCCCTCGCAGAGTGGAGCCGTCGGGGGAGGCGCCATCAGGGGAGGGCACATCAGACGCGGCGCTGTTGGCTCAGTCCCTATGCGTACCGAATTGCGTGTCTCCTACCACTGTGCTTGTGGTAGGTGTAAGACATGTTACTTCCTGTAGCCAGCAGGGGGCGCTATGACTGTGTGTCACGATTGACACGTGGGTGTGTCCTGGGCTGGACTCTAATCACGTGTGTGAAATTTGGGACAGATTGGACCATTTATGGGCAAGTTATACAGTCTTGTGTGTTATGGCGAGACGCCATATTTTGCCGCCATGCCACGCCCACATAGTGTGACCGTCGGTAAAGATTTATACAACGTTTGATCCCTAAGGCCTTGTGATGGTACTGACCAAGTTTGAAGTCCATGGGGTGAAATCTGTCTGAGGAGTTATGTAAAGTATGCAACGTGGTCATTTTATGAAAGGGGGCGTGGATAAAGCATAAGGGGCGGGGCTTTATGAAATATTGTTATGTAGAAGTGTTAAGGGCTGGACTCTGATGAAGCATGAGAAGTTTGGACCAGATGGGACAAAGAATGGAGAAGTTATAACAATCTCGTGTTTTATGGCGAAACGCCATATTTTGCCGCCATGCCACGCCCACATAGTGTGACCGACGGTAAAGATTTATACAACTTTTGATCCCAAAGGCCTTGTGATGGTACTGACCAAGTTTGAAGTCAATTGGATAAAATCTGTAGGAGGAGTTCGTTAAAGTATGCGACCTGGAAATGGCCAAAAACGATGACAAGTGCGATATTCAATCCAAGATGGCCGTCTTCCTGTACGTTTTCGAGTATGGGTTCTTGAGGCTTTTTGGTGCGTCTTCCCATGATACACGTATATACCAAATTTTGTGTGTCTACGTGAAAAAAACCTATATTGTGAGGATGTTTTGAAAATTTCAAGGGGGCGCTAGTGAGTCATTTTGCAAGGTCCATTCCCGCGAATACCAGAATACGTAAATTTCAAATCTGATTTATGTATATTCCAAATTTGGTGACTTTTTGAATATGATAAAGCCCCCAAAAAGGCAATTCATTTGGGAGAAGAATAATAATAACTAGGACTGCAAGCAGTACTGAACGGGCCCTCGCAGAGTGGAGCCGTCGGGGGAGGGCACGTCGAGGGAGGGCACGTAGGGCGCGGCGATGTGGGCTCAGTCCCTATGCGTCCCAAATGGCGTGTCTCCTACCACTGTGCTCGTGGGAGGTATAAAACAAGTTACTTCCTGAAGCCAGCAGGGGGCGCTATGACTGTGTGTCACTATTGACCCGTGGGTGTGTCCCGGGCTGGACCCTAATCACGTATGTGAAATTTGGGACAGATTGGACAATGTATGGTCAAGTTATACAGTCTTGTGTGTTATGGCGAGATGGCATATTTTGGCGGCATGCCACGCCCACATAGTGTGACCGTCGGTAAAGCTTTCAATAACTTTTGATCCCAAAGGCCTTGTGATGGTACTGACCAAGTTTGAAGTCCATAGGATGAAATCTGTAGGAGGAGTTCGTTAAAGTATGCGACCTGGAAATGGCCAAAAACGATGACATGTGCGATATTCAAACCAAGATGGCGGACTTCCTGTTGGGTTTGAGGTATGGGTCCAAGAGGCTTTTTGGTGCGTCTCCACATGATTAATGTGTGTACCAAATTTCGTGTCTCTACGAGAAACCTACTGCTGGGGCTAGGCGTTAAAGTTGTTACTTCCTGTTGCCAGCTGGGGGCGCTATGACTGTGTGTCAATACTGACATGTTGGTGTGTTCAGAGGTGGACCCTTATCACGTGTAAGAATTTTGGGCCAGATGAGACAATGTATGGTGAAGTTATACAGTCTCGTGTTTCATGGCGAGACGCCATATTTTGCCGCCATGCCACGCCCACATAGTGTGACCGTCTGTAAAGCTTTCAATAACCTTTGATCCCAAAGGCCTTGTACTGGTACTGACCAAGTTTGAAGTCAATGGTACGAAATCTGTTGGAGGAGTTATGTAAAATACGCAAAGTGGTCATTTTGTAAAAGGGGGCGTGGATAAAGCATAAGGGGCGGGGCTTTATGAAATATTGTTATGTAGAAGTGTTAAGGGCTGGACTGTGGTGAAGCATGAGAAATTTGTAGCAGATGGGACAAAGAATGGGAAAGTTATAACAATCTCGTGTTTTATGGCGAGACGCCATATTTTGCCGCCATGCCACGCCCACATAGTGTGACCGTCGATAAAGCTTTCAATAACTTTTGATCCCAAAGGCCTTGTGATGGTACTGACCAAGTTTGAAGTCAATTGGATAAAATCTGTAGGAGGAGTTCGTTAAAGTACGGGACCTGGAAATGACCAAAAACGATGACAAGTGCGATATTCAATCCAAGATGGCTGACTTCCTGTACGTTTTCGGGTATGGGTTCTTGAGGCTTTTTGGTGCGTCTTCCTATGATACACATACGTACCAACTTTCGTGTGTCTACGTGAAAAAAACCTATATTGTGAGGATGTTTTGAAAATTTTGAGGGGGCGCTAGTGAGTCATTTTGCAAGGTCCATTCCCGCGAATACCAGAATACGTAAATTTCAAATCTGATTTATGTATATTCCAAATATGGTGAGTTTTTGAATATGATAAAGGCCTCAAATAAGCGATTTACTCCCCCTAAAAATAATAATAATAATAAACGGACCAATTTCAATAGGGTCCTCGCACCGTTAGTGCTCGGTCCCTAACTAGGACTGCGCGCAGTACTGAACGGGCCCTCGCAGAGTGGAGCCGTCGGGGGAGGCGCCGTCAGGGGAGGGCACATCGGACGCGGCGCTGTGGGCTCAGTCCCTATGCGTCCCAAATTGCATGTCTCCTACTAATGTGCACGTGGTAGGTGTAAAACATGTTAGTTCCTGTAGCCAGCAGGGGGCGCTATGACTGTGTGCCAATATAGACACGTGGGTGTGTTCTGGGCTGGACCCTAATCACGTGTGTGAAATTTGGGACAGATTGGACAATGTATGGTCAAGTTATCCAGTCTGGTGTTAGATGGCGAGACGCCATATTTTGCCGCCATGCCACGCCCACATAGTGTGACCGTCGGTAAAGCTTTATACAACTTTTGATCCCAAAGGCCTTGTGATGCTTCTGACCAAGTTTGAAGTCAATTGGATAAAATCTGTAGGAGGAGTTCGTTAAAGTATGCGACCTGGAAATGGCCAAAAACGATGACAAGTGCGATATTCAATCCAAGATGGCCGACTTCCTGTACGTTTTCAGGTATGGGTTCTTGAGGCTTTTTGGTGCGTCTTCCCATGATACACATATGTACCAACTTTCGTGTGTCTA
>NW_026739106.1:10000-14748 GCF_030273125.1 Centropristis striata
TAGGGTTAGGGTTAGGGTTAGGGTTAGGGTTAGGGTTAGGGTTAGGGTTAGGGTTAGGGTTAGGGTTAGGGTTAGGGTTAGGGTTAGGGTTAGGGTTAGGGTTAGGGTTAGGGTTAGGGTTAGGGTTAGGGTTAGGGTTAGGGTTAGGGTTAGGGTTAGGGTTAGGGTTAGGGTTAGGGTTAGGGTTAGGGTTAGGGTTAGGGTTAGGGTTAGGGTTAGGGTTAGGGTTAGGGTTAGGGTTAGGGTTAGGGTTAGGGTTAGGGTTAGGGTTAGGGTTAGGGTTAGGGTTAGGGTTAGGGTTAGGGTTAGGGTTAGGGTTAGGGTTAGGGTTAGGGTTAGGGTTAGGGTTAGGGTTAGGGTTAGGGTTAGGGTTAGGGTTAGGGTTAGGGTTAGGGTTAGGGTTAGGGTTAGGGTTAGGGTTAGGGTTAGGGTTAGGGTTAGGGTTAGGGTTAGGGTTAGGGTTAGGGTTAGGGTTAGGGTTAGGGTTAGGGTTAGGGTTAGGGTTAGGGTTAGGGTTAGGGTTAGGGTTAGGGTTAGGGTTAGGGTTAGGGTTAGGGTTAGGGTTAGGGTTAGGGTTAGGGTTAGGGTTAGGGTTAGGGTTAGGGTTAGGGTTAGGGTTAGGGTTAGGGTTAGGGTTAGGGTTAGGGTTAGGGTTAGGGTTAGGGTTAGGGTTAGGGTTAGGGTTAGGGTTAGGGTTAGGGTTAGGGTTAGGGTTAGGGTTAGGGTTAGGGTTAGGGTTAGGGTTAGGGTTAGGGTTAGGGTTAGGGTTAGGGTTAGGGTTAGGGTTAGGGTTAGGGTTAGGGTTAGGGTTAGGGTTAGGGTTAGGGTTAGGGTTAGGGTTAGGGTTAGGGTTAGGGTTAGGGTTAGGGTTAGGGTTAGGGTTAGGGTTAGGGTTAGGGTTAGGGTTAGGGTTAGGGTTAGGGTTAGGGTTAGGGTTAGGGTTAGGGTTAGGGTTAGGGTTAGGGTTAGGGTTAGGGTTAGGGTTAGGGTTAGGGTTAGGGTTAGGGTTAGGGTTAGGGTTAGGGTTAGGGTTAGGGTTAGGGTTAGGGTTAGGGTTAGGGTTAGGGTTAGGGTTAGGGTTAGGGTTAGGGTTAGGGTTAGGGTTAGGGTTAGGGTTAGGGTTAGGGTTAGGGTTAGGGTTAGGGTTAGGGTTAGGGTTAGGGTTAGGGTTAGGGTTAGGGTTAGGGTTAGGGTTAGGGTTAGGGTTAGGGTTAGGGTTAGGGTTAGGGTTAGGGTTAGGGTTAGGGTTAGGGTTAGGGTTAGGGTTAGGGTTAGGGTTAGGGTTAGGGTTAGGGTTAGGGTTAGGGTTAGGGTTAGGGTTAGGGTTAGGGTTAGGGTTAGGGTTAGGGTTAGGGTTAGGGTTAGGGTTAGGGTTAGGGTTAGGGTTAGGGTTAGGGTTAGGGTTAGGGTTAGGGTTAGGGTTAGGGTTAGGGTTAGGGTTAGGGTTAGGGTTAGGGTTAGGGTTAGGGTTAGGGTTAGGGTTAGGGTTAGGGTTAGGGTTAGGGTTAGGGTTAGGGTTAGGGTTAGGGTTAGGGTTAGGGTTAGGGTTAGGGTTAGGGTTAGGGTTAGGGTTAGGGTTAGGGTTAGGGTTAGGGTTAGGGTTAGGGTTAGGGTTAGGGTTAGGGTTAGGGTTAGGGTTAGGGTTAGGGTTAGGGTTAGGGTTAGGGTTAGGGTTAGGGTTAGGGTTAGGGTTAGGGTTAGGGTTAGGGTTAGGGTTAGGGTTAGGGTTAGGGTTAGGGTTAGGGTTAGGGTTAGGGTTAGGGTTAGGGTTAGGGTTAGGGTTAGGGTTAGGGTTAGGGTTAGGGTTAGGGTTAGGGTTAGGGTTAGGGTTAGGGTTAGGGTTAGGGTTAGGGTTAGGGTTAGGGTTAGGGTTAGGGTTAGGGTTAGGGTTAGGGTTAGGGTTAGGGTTAGGGTTAGGGTTAGGGTTAGGGTTAGGGTTAGGGTTAGGGTTAGGGTTAGGGTTAGGGTTAGGGTTAGGGTTAGGGTTAGGGTTAGGGTTAGGGTTAGGGTTAGGGTTAGGGTTAGGGTTAGGGTTAGGGTTAGGGTTAGGGTTAGGGTTAGGGTTAGGGTTAGGGTTAGGGTTAGGGTTAGGGTTAGGGTTAGGGTTAGGGTTAGGGTTAGGGTTAGGGTTAGGGTTAGGGTTAGGGTTAGGGTTAGGGTTAGGGTTAGGGTTAGGGTTAGGGTTAGGGTTAGGGTTAGGGTTAGGGTTAGGGTTAGGGTTAGGGTTAGGGTTAGGGTTAGGGTTAGGGTTAGGGTTAGGGTTAGGGTTAGGGTTAGGGTTAGGGTTAGGGTTAGGGTTAGGGTTAGGGTTAGGGTTAGGGTTAGGGTTAGGGTTAGGGTTAGGGTTAGGGTTAGGGTTAGGGTTAGGGTTAGGGTTAGGGTTAGGGTTAGGGTTAGGGTTAGGGTTAGGGTTAGGGTTAGGGTTAGGGTTAGGGTTAGGGTTAGGGTTAGGGTTAGGGTTAGGGTTAGGGTTAGGGTTAGGGTTAGGGTTAGGGTTAGGGTTAGGGTTAGGGTTAGGGTTAGGGTTAGGGTTAGGGTTAGGGTTAGGGTTAGGGTTAGGGTTAGGGTTAGGGTTAGGGTTAGGGTTAGGGTTAGGGTTAGGGTTAGGGTTAGGGTTAGGGTTAGGGTTAGGGTTAGGGTTAGGGTTAGGGTTAGGGTTAGGGTTAGGGTTAGGGTTAGGGTTAGGGTTAGGGTTAGGGTTAGGGTTAGGGTTAGGGTTAGGGTTAGGGTTAGGGTTAGGGTTAGGGTTAGGGTTAGGGTTAGGGTTAGGGTTAGGGTTAGGGTTAGGGTTAGGGTTAGGGTTAGGGTTAGGGTTAGGGTTAGGGTTAGGGTTAGGGTTAGGGTTAGGGTTAGGGTTAGGGTTAGGGTTAGGGTTAGGGTTAGGGTTAGGGTTAGGGTTAGGGTTAGGGTTAGGGTTAGGGTTAGGGTTAGGGTTAGGGTTAGGGTTAGGGTTAGGGTTAGGGTTAGGGTTAGGGTTAGGGTTAGGGTTAGGGTTAGGGTTAGGGTTAGGGTTAGGGTTAGGGTTAGGGTTAGGGTTAGGGTTAGGGTTAGGGTTAGGGTTAGGGTTAGGGTTAGGGTTAGGGTTAGGGTTAGGGTTAGGGTTAGGGTTAGGGTTAGGGTTAGGGTTAGGGTTAGGGTTAGGGTTAGGGTTAGGGTTAGGGTTAGGGTTAGGGTTAGGGTTAGGGTTAGGGTTAGGGTTAGGGTTAGGGTTAGGGTTAGGGTTAGGGTTAGGGTTAGGGTTAGGGTTAGGGTTAGGGTTAGGGTTAGGGTTAGGGTTAGGGTTAGGGTTAGGGTTAGGGTTAGGGTTAGGGTTAGGGTTAGGGTTAGGGTTAGGGTTAGGGTTAGGGTTAGGGTTAGGGTTAGGGTTAGGGTTAGGGTTAGGGTTAGGGTTAGGGTTAGGGTTAGGGTTAGGGTTAGGGTTAGGGTTAGGGTTAGGGTTAGGGTTAGGGTTAGGGTTAGGGTTAGGGTTAGGGTTAGGGTTAGGGTTAGGGTTAGGGTTAGGGTTAGGGTTAGGGTTAGGGTTAGGGTTAGGGTTAGGGTTAGGGTTAGGGTTAGGGTTAGGGTTAGGGTTAGGGTTAGGGTTAGGGTTAGGGTTAGGGTTAGGGTTAGGGTTAGGGTTAGGGTTAGGGTTAGGGTTAGGGTTAGGGTTAGGGTTAGGGTTAGGGTTAGGGTTAGGGTTAGGGTTAGGGTTAGGGTAGGTTAGGGTTAGGGTTAGGGTTAGGTTAGGGTTAGGGTTAGGGTTAGGGTTAGGGTTAGGGTTAGGGTTAGGGTTAGGGTTAGGGTTAGGGTTAGGGTTAGGGTTAGGGTTAGGGTTAGGGTTAGGGTTAGGGTTAGGGTTAGGGTTAGGGTTAGGGTTAGGGTTAGGTAGTTAGGGTTAGGGTTAAGTTTAAGGGTTAGGTTAGGGTTAGGGTTAGGGTTAGGGTTAGGGTTAGGGTTAGGGTTAGGGTTAGGGTTAGGGTTAGGGTTAGGGTTAGGGTTAGGGTTAGGGTTAGGGTTAGGGTTAGGGTTAGGGTTAGGTTAAGGGTTAGGTTATGTAAGGTTAGGGTTAGGGTTAGGGTTATAGTTAGGTTAAGGTTAAGGTTAGGGTTAGGGTTAGGTTAGGGTTAAGGGTTAGGGTAAGTTAAAGTTAGTAATTTTAAGTTAAGTTAGTTAAGTTTAATGTTAAAGTTAAAGTTAAGTTTAAGGTAAGTTTAATGTTATAGTTATAGTTAAAGTATAAGTTAAATTTAAAGTTAAGTTAAAGTTAATTTAATTTAAAGTTAAATTTTATTTAAATTTAAGTAATTTAAAGTTAATTTAAAGTTAAATTTTAATTTAAAGTTAAATTTAAATTTAAATTTAAATTTAAATTTAAAGTTAAATTTAATTTAATTTAAATTTAATTTAATTAATTTAAATTTAAATTTAAATTTAAATTTAAATTTAACTTTAAATTTAACTTTAAATTTAATTTAAATTTAAATTTAAATTTAATTTAACTTTAAATTTAAATTTAAATTTAACTTTAACTTTAAATTTAAATTTAAATTTAAATTTAACTTTAACTTTAACTTTAACTTTAAATTTAAATTTAAATTTAACTTTAAATTTAACTTTAACTTTAACTTTAACTTTAACTTTAACTTTAACTTTAACTTTAAATTTAAATTTAACTTTAAATTTAACTTTAACTTAATTAAATTTAACTTTAACTTTAACTTTAACTTACTTAACTTTAACTTTAACTTTAATTTAACTTTAACTTTTAA
>NW_026739107.1:0-10743 GCF_030273125.1 Centropristis striata
GAAACAAGGTTGTTTTCAGATGTTCATCCAGTTTGAGCAACAATTTCAAACCAATTTCGAGGACGCTTGCGGGTAAAAACGTCAAAATATTTTATGGGAAGTGCCTTTCGTTTAGACGGTGACGGCGTTTTTGGGGCTTAAAGACGCAAAAATCTGAAACCACCCTCCAAAGTGTAAAAGTTAGATCCTCTCCTCCGTAGCGTGTCGTCTACACTGACAAGACACAAAACTCTGATCTGATCTGCTCACGTCACGTATGTGTTTACGTCACATCCATGCTCCAGGACAGGAAATAAAGAAACGTGGGATTATTTCCATGGTGGGACCTTCAAGCTGCTCTGGCAGCTCTAATAAACTTACAGGAGTCTTTCCACCAAATGTCCAGGATATGTACAGATAGTATTAGTGAACAGAGAAGGATCTGGAATTACCTCCATCACATTCTGGATGCAGCGATTGGTGGGAGGAGCCAGACGGCTGTGAACGAGACCTGGGAGATCTAGTGATGGAGGAGAACTTTGTGGAAGGAGTAGCTGATGAAAATGTGTGGCGTGAAAACTTCTGCATGCCCAAAGATGCTCTTATGGCTTTAAGTGATGCCGCCTGGCTGCAGACAATCACATTTCACACACTTTAGATCACCGTATGCAGCAGATTTCCTCCTGAAAACGCTCGTCTAAACGAGGAATAAAAAGTGAAGACAAGACGCCACTTTAGTCTTCTGTTCAGACCGTCCTGGTGTAAACGGAGCCTGAGTTTAGGGCAAAAAACCTCATGGTTGGTGTTATAGAAGACAGTTTAAACAGGAAATAAATGCAAGGAAATGCTGGAAGTGAAGTATTTCCATAGGACCCATGAAACGTACGTTAACCAAACATCATTGACTTTAACAACCTCGATGTCAGTTTCACTTTCAACAGGGGGGCCACTCCTTAAAGGGCCCGCTCCTTAAAGGGCCCGCTCCTTAAAGGGCCCGCTCCTTAAAGCAGTAGTTCTCAACCTTTTTGAGTCGCGACCCCCTAATTTAACATGGATGTTACTTGCTACATTACTTTTTGTAGAGTTAATGAAGAATAAGTATTCGGTTATAATAAGTACATTTGTTGTGTAACCAGGTTTTTTTTTTGGCACGTTTCTGCAAACTGCAGATGGATTTTAGCAGCTTTTATCTCCGGCAGCAGGCTGCTGACGTGATAGAACTAAAACGTACACTGAGAAGCTAAACTTTGACCAGGAGACTGTTGGTATCACCTGTAAACGTTCCATGGACGCAGCTTTGTCACTCTTTATACTTCATCACCTGACTTCCTTTTTAAAGATTTAGGTTATAATAGTTACAGTTGTTATGGAGCATGTTTATGTCTCAATGAATCCTCATTTGACCCAAACCTCAACGGAGCTTTGTCGCTCTTTATACTACGCCACAAATATCAACAATTTAACACAAGTTTTGGTCCCTTTTTATAACTAATGAGCCATTCAAGGACCTGCAGAAAGTTCAAACTCTGACGAGAATGTCAGAGTTATGTTTTTATCCAGCAGTTTGTGTTTGGTTCTTTCTGACTGGTTTGGTTTGTTGACTAGTTAAATATTTGGTTTGGTAGCTCAAATCTTTTGGTGAGTTTTGAGTTTATTTTAAAGAAGTTGAACTTGAACTCATCTTGGTTTTGTCCGCTCTGAAGAATCTGTAATCATTTCTCACTATGAAAACGTCTTTTGTGCAGGATAACACTGTTCATTTTTGGGAAAAAAATGGTATCTATATATTCAACATTTTTCTAAGTTCCCACTAGTTCTACAAATTTTAGAATATTATGACCCGACCTCCTTCTTTAAGGCCGACCGGCTCGTACTGACCAAGATTATGTGGGATTGTAAAAAAATGATATTGCATTACTTGTCCTCGAGTTGATGAAGAACATACACTACTGGTCAAAAGTTTTAGAACACACCAACTTTTCCAGAATTTAATTGAAAATGATGCAGTTTAATGTCTCAGTGTACTCTGAAATTAATGCACATTTGTAACATTTAAAATTCTTTATTGAGCATGATAGTGTTTTGAAAGTAAAAAAAAGATTCAAAATCACATTTTATGTTGGACTAAAGGACCAAAAAAAAGACACAAAATGACAAAAAAAAGACACAAAATGACAAAAAAAGACACAAAATGACAAAAAAAAGACACAAAATGACAAAAAAAAGACACAAAATGACTTACAAAGACATGAAAAGAATTGAAAAATGGACAAAATAGCCCAAGACTCCATAGAGTTAAGTTGTTAACCCATTTATTGTTCCCTGAAAAAGGCCTACTTATATAATTCTGAAATGTACATTATTTTCCAGTTTTGGTTAAGCTTACCTTTTTTTATTTACCTCTGGCAGTTCACCACTTACCTTTGGACCCTTTCAAGCTGTTCATTTGACTTGAACTGCTTGAATTTCAATAAAAAACTGGAAAAATTGGGCTGTTCTAAAACTTTTGACCGGTAGTGTATATTAAGTTATGTTCCAGCTTTGTGTCCCGTGTGAAGTCAGTTTCATGTTGAATGAACTCTTTCTTGGACTTGTTGCATCGATGCAGCTTTTTGTTTGTTTTTTTAAACTACGTCACCGTGCTATACTACATCCTGGTTGACTATAATGTTTTAGTTTTATATGAATTATAGTTTATGACTTCTTGTGCAGCAGAGTGAGAAGAGTCTGACTGGTGTTGCAGCCATCAGTTAAACCTGCTGCTGCCATGTGACCTCAGAGTGGAAAAAAAGCTGATTTGAGGCCAAAGAGCGGGATATAAATACCGAAAAATAATTAGGATTAGTGTATAGTGAGACTGTATGTGTGTGTGTGTGTGTGTGTGTGTGTGTAAAGTCTCCATTATTTTCTTCAGCCTCGTCGGGCCGGCTGTCGATCAACGACGATTAAGATCGGGAATGTCGACTGCTCCGTTTTTCTTTCTGCTTTAAACAGCTAATCTGGATTTGATTGGTCCAGATGAGGCCTGGGCTTCCTGCAGCAGGTTGACCACAGGACACACACACACACACACACACACACACACACACACACACACACACACTCACACACACTCACTCAGAGCTCAGACTGTGCTCAGTTAACATTCTTCATGTTTTAAATTAAATTTGAAATATTAATGTTTATTTAAACTTTTTTTGTTTCTGTTACTTCAGAGTTCTTCTACTCAACTATTTCCACTTTCTGCAACTTTATACTTTTACTCCTTGACACCTCAGATATTAAAATTATATTTATATATATAAATATATATAAATATTTGACCTTTCCCCGCTCTGATCTGTCTGACAGCTTTCTTTCTTCCCGTACAGTGAAAACCTTGTAACTCCAGATGTGACGATGTTGAATGTTTGTGAGAGATTTGTGGTTTTCACATGACAGTGAATTTATTTAGTTTAAATAAATAGTTTAAAGTTTATTTTTGATGTTTGTACTTTCCTAAAGTTTTTACCTTTTTAATTAAACTGACACATTTTTAAGATGTGTATATATATATATATATATATATATATATATATATAGGTCTTTAATAATTTTATATCAATGTATTCAACTATTTTAGGTCCATACGTTTTTATTTATTTCAAATGATTTAAAATAATTTACATATTTTTTATTTAAGCAATTTACACATTTATTCTTGAATGTACTTATTTCATTTAAAGATTTTTAGGTTCTTCATCAGTTTTTCAGTCCCTAAATTTTTTATTTATTTAGTTTTTCAGGGTTTTTTTTAATGTATTTACACCAGTAACTGCAGAACTCGTTGTTGGTTGTTTCTTTAATATAAAACATGACACATTTCATGTTTGATGTAAAATAACAGCAGCTTCATATTTAACCAAATAACAAAATAACTAAGCTTCATCTTAATCTTGTATTTCCTTCTGGAGTTTTATATTCTTTAAGTAGTAAAAAGTTGCACTAGTGTAAACAGGTTTTTAGCATAAATAATATTTGCACTGTTCCAACTTTATATTTCATCTGCTGCATGACAATTTTCCTCACAATAAATATGTTTTATTTGATCTTACTTTAAAAGTGAAAGTTCAGCATTCAGTTTTGACAGAAAAATATAATTACAGCATCAAAAGTTAAAGAACTCATCATGCAGCAAAATTATATATATATGAACATCTTAACATTAAATAACACAAATAAAAATCTGTAGTGAATATACGACACATTCTATTATATTCTATAACCAAAACATAACCACAGTTTGACAAAAAATAGATTGTGTTGATCTGCAAATCTTTTTTGACAAATATTCAACTGAAAAATGAACAAAGATAATAAACTTTATGTACATTTTGTTTTCATTACTGCAACGTCCAAACTGTTTATGAATCAGGGTTAAAAATGGAGATGGTTTTATTTTATTAATATATGACAATATGTGTAAAACTTGAAATTTTATGAAATATTATTTCAAAAGAAGAAGAGAAACTCCAAACACTTACCGTCATATTAAAGTAAAAAAAGACCTGTATTTATTCAACATTAAGAAATCTAATAATACTGTAAAAAAAAAAAAAAAAAGAATTATGATGTCCCTTTATATTAATTTTCACAATTTTCAACTTTTTTTTCATGGTCAGTATTTGTAATAAAAGTAATTTACCTTTTTTAATTTTCATGGTATTTGCACTTAGTGCAAAGTGTTACTGTTAACAATACAGGACATCTCTGGGAAAAAACTTATATTATTACCAAAGTACACGTATTGTCACATTTAAATCAAATATAATAATCTCCAGATATTACTCTGGTTCCAATAAAGCTGTGGTAATAATAATATGTGTTTTTCTTCCGTTCAGGGTGAATTTAATCGACAGTCATGGAAAAAATGATAAGACCATTGTTTTCTTCAATTTCTTATTAATTTTAATGCCTGGTACAACTAAAGGTACACTTGTTTTTGATCATTTTTACATCTATTTTTGGTCAATTTATTTCTATTTTGATAATTTGTGTCCTTTTTTGGTCATTTTTTACATCTACAGTCATGGAAACATTCGTGGTAATTACCAAAGTCATTATGAATAAAACCATGTTAAATGTCGATATGATATCAGCTCTTCAATTAATTAAACTCTTATCAGATATTTTGTTGTTATCGTTATATTTGTCCAAACAAATGAACCTTTAGTTGAACCAGACATTAAAATGAACAATAAACTGAAGAAAACAAGGGTCTAATAATTGTTTTCATGACTGTATTTTATTGTAATTTTGTGTCTTTTTTTGGTCAATTTGTGTCTATTTCGATAATTTTGAGTCATTTTTTGGCATTTTGTGTCTTTTTTTAGTCATTTTTACATCTACAGTCATGGAAACATTCTTGATAATAACCATAATGATTATTAATAAAACATGTTAAATGTCTAGATGATATCAGCTCTTAAATTAAACTCTTATCAGATATTTTGTTGTTATCATTATATTTGTCCAAACAAATGAACCTTTAGTTGAACCAGACATTAAAATGAACAAGAAACGGAAGAAAACAAGGGTCTAATAATTGTTTTCATGACTGTATTTTATTGTCATTTTGTGTCTTTTTTTGTCATTTTGTGTCTTTTTTTAGTCATTTTTACATCTACAGTCATGGAAACATTCTTGATAATAACCAAAGTCATTATCAATAAAACCATGTTAAATGTCTATATGATATCAGCTCTTCAATTAATTAAATTCTTATCAGATATTTTGTTGTTATTGTTATATTTGTCCAAACAAATGAACCTTTAGTTGAACCAGACATTAAAAATGAACAAGAAACTGAAGAAAACAAGGGTCTAATATTTATTTTCATGACTGTATATTAGATGGTTTATCAAATCAGATGTGGGAAATATTATTATTACATGTTTGTAGACACAATGTGACACACAGAGTGTAAAGAGTTTGTGAGTTTGGGACTTTACCATGAAAGTAAGAGTGTGTTGGTAGTTCTTGGGGGGGGGGGGGTTCATGTGAACGAGCAAGAAAACACTCGACGGGTCGTGAATAATCGTTTTAATGAGTGTGTAAGAGCAGGCGGCCCGGTGAGGGCCTGTCGGGTTAAACAAACTCACCAAATCCGATTGTCAAAGTGCAAAGTGGTGTCGTTTCAATTTGCCCCCCCGTCTCTCCTCCTTCCTCTTCCTTCCTCCTCGTCTTCACCCCCCCCCCCCTCACGTCGCTCCGCTTCAGTCCTGCCAATTACAAGACATAATAATATTTTCTTAAACCTGGTGTGATCTTTGGTTTTGTTGTTTTAAAAAGCCCGCTGATCTCGGTGCGCTCCGCTGCTCGCCGTCAATGGAGCATCACCAGGGCCGGATCAGCGGCGAGCACTTCCCCTTTATCTGCTCACAGCGCCATTTCATCTGCTCGCAGCGCTCACATGTCTGATTAGAGACTCTCATCTCTCTGAGCGGCACACAGAGGCAACTTTAATATGTTTGCTATCATTTAAAGCTCTGCTGCAGAACTTCTTCTGACTTTAAACACAACGTTCAGTTTAAAAATGTGGAACAAGATCATTGGCCTTTCACATTACAGAGTTTCTCCAAACTTCTGTAGTTTGGAGAAAGTTACGCAATGAAGATGTCGCTTTACGTAAATTTTGATGAAAAAATCAGTAGATGGAGACTTGCTGTCAGGATAATTGTGTCATCATGGTATTTCTCCATTCATTTTACATGAAAATTGTTTATTTTTACAGCACAACTGTGTGTTTTCTACAGTTTATGACAGTAGAATTTAAAGTTTTATGCTATTCTTTACACAAACAGGCAACTTTAATATGTTTGCTATCATTTAAAGCTCTGCTGCAGAACTTCTTCTGACTTTAAACACAACGTTCAGTTTAAAAATGTGGAACAAGATCATTGGCCTTTAAAGTTTCACATTGCAGAGTTTAACTTCCGTAGTTTGGAGAAAGTTACGCAATGAAGATGTCGCTTTACGTCAATTTTGATGAAAAAATCAGTCGATGGAGACTTGCTGTCAGGATAATTGTGTCATCATGGTATTTCTCCATTCATTTTACAGGAAAATTGTTTATTTTTACAGCACAACTGTGTGTTTTCTACAGTTTATGACAGTAGAATATAAAGTTTTATGCTATTCTTTACACATAGAGGCAACTTTAATATGTTTGCTATCATTTAAAGCTCTGCTGCAGAACTTCTCCTGACTTTAAACACAACGTTCAATTTAAAATGTGGAACAAGATCATTGGCCTTTAAAGTCACTTGCTGTGTCGTGCTGTCATGGAAAAGATTGTTCTTTTTTTATGATATTATATATTTGTCTGTTAGTGAATTAAGCCCTAAAATAAAAATAAAAATCTGTTTAATTTACGGTAAAATACCGGCAGCTGTGGTTGCCAGAACTTCACCGTAAGAAATACAGTGAGCGTATGTAAATGTAAATATCAGCAAAAAAACTGTAATTTATACTGAATAATCCCATTACTTTCAGGATAATTGTGTCATCATGGTATTTCTCCATTCATTTTACATGAAAATTGTTTATTTTTACAGCACAACTGTGTGTTTTCTACAGTTTATGACAGTAGAATTTAAAGTTTTATGCTATTCTTTACACATAGAGGCAACTTTAATATGTTTGCTATCATTTAAAGCTCTGCTGCAGAACTTCTTCTGACTTTAAACACAACGTTCAGTTTAAAAATGTGGAACAAGATCATTGGCCTTTAAAGTCACTTTTCACATTACAGAGTTTCTCCAAACTTCTGTAGTTTGGAGAAAGTTACGCAATGAAGATGTCGCTTTACGTAAATTTTGATGAAAAAATCAGTAGATGGAGACTTGCTGTCATGGAAAAGATTGTTCTTTTTAAAAAAAAAAAAAGTTTTACTGTCAAACAATCAATCTGTAAATGTTTAGGACCAGATTATATTTGTACTCCACCAGCTGTCAATGAAATAATAACATGTACTTATTTATGAAACATGGAAAAAAACTTGAAAACCAGTGATGAAAATAGAACAGTGAGCTAACCTGAACAGTTGGCAAATTATATTGAAATTTCCAGCTAACCTGAAGCTAACAGTTTAGTAATAATCCCATAAAACTGTCGGATAATGTGAACCAAACTGTCAGATGATTTGTGGCTGGTAAACTTAAACTCATAAACTAACTTGATAAAACCAACTTAACACGTATCTGTAGCTGCAGAACTGAACCAAACCAAACTCCTTTAGCTGCTAACATATTAGCTAACATTTAACTGGATCATTTATCCGCAAACCTGATAAATTAGCTGTTGAACCATTTTAGCTGCTAACTGGAAATAGGCAGAAATGCTAATATGAGCTAACAGCTAACATATAACCAAACTGTTTAAGTTGCTTACCTGAAAAATTAGTTGTTTAACTATTTTAGCTGCTAATACTTAATCAAACTGTTTTAGTTGCTAACCCATTAGCTAACATTTGAACAAACTGTTTTAGTTGCTAACCCATTAGCTAACATTTGAACAAATAGTTGTATTTGCTAGCCCATTAGCTAACATTTAACCAACTAGTTTTAGTTGCTAACCCATTAGCTAACATTTAACCAACTAGTTTTAGTTGTTAACCCATTAGCTAACATTTGAACAAATTGTTGTACTTGCTAGCCCATTAGCTAACATTTAACCAAACTGTTTTAGTTGCTAACCCATTAGCTAACATTTAACCAAACTGTTTTAGTTGCTAACCCATTAGCTAACATTTAACCAACTAGTTTTAGTTGTTAACCCATTAGCTAACATTTGAACAAATTGTTGTACTTGCTAGCCCATTAGCTAACATTTAACCAAACTGTTTTAGTTGCTAACCCATTAGCTAACATTTAACCAAACTGTTTTAGTTACTAAGTTATAAGCTAACATTTAAACAAACCATTTTACTTCCAACCTTACAAATTAGCCGTGTATCTGTTTTAGCTGATAATATTTAACCAAACTGTTAATCTATTAGATAACACTAACATTTTCGTTGCCAATATGATACATTAGCTGCAAACACTTAACTTTAAAAAGGTTGAATCTGCTAAAAGTATTTAGCTAAGCTTTATTGTACTTATAACTGTACATTTCACCCTGAAAATAATTAAATTAAGAGAAAATCACTGAACGTTTACCACATTTTGGCCAAATTCTAAGTATAAATAAGATATAATAAGATCATAATAGTAGCTTTAGCTACAAACTGAACCTCTGGTTTGTGTTTCTATGATGAAAAAGACACTAGAATCTGAAGTTTTGTGTGATTGTGAACAGGCGCTGCATGCAGATTATCATCAGAGAGTTTTCTAACAGAAAAGTCAGACGGAGGACCAACAATAAAGCAGCCGGTCGATGTGACACAGAAACCAACAGCAAATATAATGAGGTGTAATATAAATCTGCCAGCACACACCAGCAGCCTCTGCCTCTTTATACTGGCCCACTGAGTGTGTGTGTGTGTGTGTGTGTGTGTGTGTGTCTGTGTGTGTGTGTGTCTGTGTTTTCGTTGTGTTTGCCGACTGTATGGCTAAACAAGGTCTGGTGTGTTTAAGTGTGTATTTTTAGCTAAGCAGGGCTCAGTGTGTGTGTGTATCCTGTGACCAATATGGCGAGTACACACACACACACACACACACACACACACACACACACACACACACACTCTTATACACACTGCAGCACACTAACACAGACACAGGATATTTTACACACTTTACACATTTTATACACGATACTCTGCAAACTTTATGATAGGATGAATAAAAAGAGTGTTTATATTAGTGTTTTATTTCATATTATGGATTTATTTAATGCCTTATAATATTATTAAGCAAATTGTTGCTTCCTAGCAAAAAAATAATAATTCTTATTTGTATTCCCCTCCTTCTAATTTAATACATAAGAATTATTCCTGCATGAGTTGAGAATATTCCTGCAGTTTCTGCAGCCTAATAAATACAGTATACAGTCCTTTTGGATTATGTGCATAAACCAAAGAAACAAGGCTGGAAAAAAGCGAATTTGAATGCGAATTCATCATAAATAGGTCTATAATTTGAAATATAAAATTTTTTACATGTAGAAATTAACACATTTTTGTTTATTTTCATGTGATCTTAGATATTTCACATTTCAAAGGTAAAACATCACATGTGGAAACAACAATTTAGCATTTAAAACAACATTTAAATGTGATAATTCAACATTAACAGGCACATTTTTACGTGTGATAATTGTGTTTCATTCACACACGTCACGTGTGGTTTGAGACATTTTATCTCAAATAAAACAAAATCATAAATTTAAACATGACTTTCACATGAGGGTTATAAAATAGATCAGTCTGTTTGTAAAATGTAGGTTTTATGGTTGTATTATTTATTATGATCATATGAATGTAAACATGTTTTATCCCTATAAATTATCATATTTTTTACGTGTCATTTTATTTCATTTTTTTTAGGGCAGTTTCAGGAAACTATTAGGAATCTGCGTATTAGATTATATTATTAGATATTATATTATATTATAAGATATGATATTATATATTTGTCTGTTAGTGAATTAAGCCCTAAAATATCATGTATCATACACTGTAAAAAAAAAAATCAGTTTAATTTACGGTAAAATACCAGCAGCTGTGGTTGCCAGAACTTCACTGTAAGAAATACAGTGAGCGTATGTAAATGTAAATATCAG
>NW_026739108.1:0-8430 GCF_030273125.1 Centropristis striata
TATTCACGATCCCCAAAAGAGCGACATTGTCAATACCAGTCATACCACTGAGAGGCACGTCAACAAAGGACAGATTGGTAGATGGTGGACGAGATGAAAGCACCAGCTGCATGCAGGACACATGGTAACACTAACTCTACCAGCGCTTCTCTCCACTCATCTATTATACAAATTACTGTCAATTCACCTCAACAAAGTCTGATTCTGTGATAGTCAACATGAGCAAAGAAATGTGTTTCCGCCCGGTTTCGAGCCAGGGACCTTTCGCGTGTGAGGCGAACGTGATAACCGCTACACTACGGAAACCAACTATGCCCCTTTCCACGGACATGACTGCCCTAATAGAAGCAAAACAACTTGGTTGTTTGGGATATATGGAGATCAGATGAGAGATTTGAACCTGGATTCAGTCACAACTGATGGTGCCGAGTCCATGTCTCTGCAGACTCCCTGCAAATGTGGAAACAGCGCCCCCTGCTGTTGACGTGCCAAAAAAACAGATGGCACAGTCCTCGTTAGTATAATGGACAGTATCTCCGCCTGTCACGCGGAAGATCGGGGTTCGATTCCCCGACGGGGAGAGTTTCCTTTTCTACCACCTACTCATTGTTCACCAAGAAAGACCAAAGAAGCACACCAGAATGGTACCACCATCTGTTCAGCAGTGGCGGACGAAGCCTGACCCTCAATGTCGATGTGTAACTGGAGTCTGGGCTGTGTTCGTATTCTTGGAAGGAAGCCAAACTCCTTTTTTCTCTGTGTCAAGCTCCTTGTCCTTGTTTTCCATTATGTTTGTCATCTTCATGGATACGATCCCCAAAAGAGCGACAGTGTTAATAAAGTCACACTACTGATCCACGAATGACAAGCACTTCAACAAAGGACAGATTGGTAGAAGAGGGAGGAGATGAAGGCACCAGCTGCATACAGGACAGATATTACACACTTATTATACAAATGACTGTCAATTCACTTCAGTAGAGTCTGATTATGTGAGAGTCAACATGAGCAAAGAACTGTCTTTCCGCCCGGTGACCTTTCTTTGAGAGTCAACATGAGCAAAGAACTGTGTTTCCACCCGATTTTGGGCCAGGGACCTTTCTGTGAGAGTCAACATGAGCAAAGAACTGTGTTTCCGCCCGGTTTCGAGCCGGGGACCTTTCGCGTGTTAGGCGAACGTGATAACCGCTACACTACGGAAACCGACAGTAAGCCCCTGCACGGACATTACTGCCCTAATGCGCCTGCATTACAAGCAAGACAACATGTTTAATTGGGCTATAGAGAGATCAGATGAGAGATTTGAACCTGGATTCAGTCACACCTCATGGTTTCTTGTCCATGTCTCTGCACACTCCCTGTAAATGCGGAAACAGCGCCCCCTGCTATTGACGTGCCCAAAACACCGCTGGCGCAGTCCTCGTTAGTATAATGGACAGTATCTCCGCCTGTCTCGTGGAAGATAGGGGTTCCATTCCCAGACGGGGAGAGTTTCCTTTTCTACCACGTGCTCATTGTTCACCAAGACAGACCAAAGAAGCACCTGTTGCACTGCACACCAGAATGGTACCACCATCTGTTCAGCAGTGGCGGACGAACCCTGACCCTCAATGTCGATGTCTAACTGGAGTCTGGGCTGTGTTCGTATTCTTGGAAGGAAGCCAAACACCTTTTTTCTCTGTGTCAAGCTCCTTGTACTTGTTTTCCATTATGTTTGTCATATTCACGATCCCCAAAAGAGCGACATTGTCAATACCAGTCATACCACTGAGAGGCACGTCAACAAAGGACAGATTGGTAGATGGTGGACGAGATGAAAGCACCAGCTGCATGCAGGACACATGGTAACACTAACTCTACCAGCGCTTCTCTCCACTCACCTATTATACAAATTACTGTCAATTCACCTCAACAAAGTCTGATTCTGTGATAGTCAACATGAGCAAAGAAATGTGTTTCCGCCCGGTTTCGAGCCGGGGACCTTTCGCGTGTGAGGCGAACGTGATAACCGCTACACTACGGAAACCGACAATGTTCCTTTCCACGGACATGAATGCCCTAATAGAAGCAAAACAACTTGGTTGATTGGGATATATGGAGATCAGATGAGAGATTTGAACCTGGATTCAGTCACAACTGATGGTGCCGAGTCCATGTCTCTGCACACTCCCTGTAAATGTGGAAACAGAGCCCCATGCTGTTGACGTGCCAAAAAACCAGATAGCGCAGTCCTCGTTAGTATAATGGACAGTATCTCCGCCTGTCACGCGGAAGATCGGGGTTCGATTCCCCGACGGGGAGAGTTTCCTTTTCTACCACCTACTCATTGTTCACCAAGAAAGACCAAAGAAGCACACCAGAATGGTACCACCATCTGTTCAGCAGTGGCGGACAAAGCCTGACCCTCAATGTCGATGTGTAACTGGAGTCTGGGCTGTGTTCGTATTCTTGGAAGGAAGCCAAACTCCTTTTTTCTCTGTGTCAAGCTCCTTGTCCTTGTCTTCCATTATGTTTGTCATCTTCATGGATACGATCCCCAAAAGAGCGACAGTGTTAATAAAGTCACACTACTGATCCACGAATGACAAGCACTTCAACAAAGGACAGATTGGTAGAAGAGGGAGGAGATGAAGGCACCAGCTGCATACAGGACAGATATTACACACTTATTATACAAATGACTGTCAATTCACTTCAGTAGAGTCTGATTATGTGAGAGTCAACATGAGCAAAGAACTGTCTTTCCGCCCGGTGACCTTTCTTTGAGAGACAACATGAGCAAAGAACTGTGTTTCCACCCGATTTTGGGCCAGGGACCTTTCTGTGAGAGTCAACATGAGCAAAGAACTGTGTTTCCGCCCGGTTTCGAGCCGGGGACCTTTCGCGTGTTAGGCGAACGTGATAACCGCTACACTACGGAAACCGACAGTAAGCCCCTGCACGGACATTACTGCCCTAATGCGCCTGCATTACAAGCAAGACAACATGTTTAATTGGGCTATAGAGAGATCAGATGAGAGATTTGAACCTGGATTCAGTCACACCTCATGGTTTCTTGTCCATGTCTCTGCACACTCCCTGTAAATGCGGAAACAGCGCCCCCTGCTGTTGACATGCCCAAAACACCGCTGGCGCAGTCCTCGTTAGTATAATGGACAGTATCTCCGCCTGTCTCGTGGAAGATAGGGGTTGGATTCCCAGACGGGGAGAGTTTCCTTTTCTACCACGTGCTCATTGTTCACCAAGACAGACCAAAGAAGCACCTGTTGCACTGCACACCAGAATGGTACCACCATCTGTTCAGCAGTGGCGGACGAACCCTGACCCTCAATGTCGATGTCTAACTGGAGTCTGGGCTGTGTTCGTATTCTTGGAAGGAAGCCAAACACCTTTTTTCTCTGTGTCAAGCTCCTTGTACTTGTTTTCCATTATGTTTGTCATATTCACGATCCCCAAAAGAGCGACATTGTCAATACCAGTCATACCACTGAGAGGCACGTCAACAAAGGACAGATTGGTAGATGGTGGACGAGATGAAAGCACCAGCTGCATGCAGGACACATGGTAACACTAACTCTACCAGCGCTTCTCTCCACTCATCTATTATACAAATTACTGTCAATTCACCTCAACAAAGTCTGATTCTGTGATAGTCAACATGAGCAAAGAAATGTGTTTCCGCCCAGTTTCGAGCCAGGGACCTTTCGCGTGAGGCGAACGTGATAACCGCTACACTACGGAAACCGACTATGTCCCTTTCCACGGACATGAATGCCCTAATAGAAGCAAAACAACTTGGTTGATTGGGATATATGGAGATCAGATGAGAGATTTGAACCTGGATTCAGTCACAACTGATGGTGCCGAGTCCATGTCTCTGCAGACTCCCTGCAAATGTGGAAACAGCGCCCCCTGATGTTGACGTGCCAAAAAAACAGATGGCGCAGTCCTCGTTAGTTTAATGGACAGTATCTCCGCCTGTCACGCGGAAGTTCAGGGTTCGATTCCCCGATGGGGAGAGTTTCCTTTTCTACCACCTACTCATTGTTCACCAAGAAAGACCAAAGAAGCACACCAGAATGGTACCACCATCTGTTCAGCAGTGGCGGACGAAGCCTGACCCTCAATGTCGATGTGTAACTGGAGTCTGGGGTGTGTTCGTATTCTTGGAAGGAAGCCAAACTCCTTTTTTCTCTGTGTCAAGCTCCTTGTCCTTGTCTTCCATTATGTTTGTGATCTTCATGGATACGATCCCCAAAAGAGCGACAGTGTTAATAAAGTCACACTACTGATCCACGAATGACAAGCACTTCAACAAAGGACAGATTGGTAGAAGATGGAGGAGATGAAGGCACCAGCTGCATACAGGACAGATATTACACACTTATTCACTTATTATACAAATGACTGTCAATTCACTTCAATAGAGTCTGATTATGTGAGAGTCAACATGAGCAAAGAACTGTCTTTCCGCCCGGTGACCTTTCTGTGAGAGTCAACATGAGCAAAGAACTGTGTTTCCGCCCGGTTTCGAGCCGGGGACCTTTCGCGTGTTAGGCGAACGTGATAACCGCTACACTACAGAAACCGACAGTAAGCCCCTGCACGGACATTACTGCCCTAATGCGCCTGCATTACAAGCAAGACAACATGTTTAATTGGGCTATAGAGAGATCAGATGAGAGATTTGAACCTGGATTCAGTCACACCTCATGGTTTCTTGTCCATGTCTCTGCACACTCCCTGTAAATGCGGAAACAGCGCCCCCTGCTATTGATGTGCCCAAAACACCGCTGGCGCAGTCCTCGTTAGTATAATGGACAGTATCTCCGCCTGTCTCGTGGAAGATAGGGGTTCGATTCCCAGACGGGGAGAGTTTCCTTTTCTACCACGTGCTCATTGTTCACCAAGACAGACCAAAGAAGCACCTGTTGCACTGCACACCAGAATGGTACCACCATCTGTTCAGCAGTGGCGGACGAACCCTGACCCTCAATGTCGATGTCTAACTGGAGTCTGGGCTGTGTTCGTATTCTTGGAAGGAAGCCAAACACCTTTTTTCTCTGTGTCAAGCTCCTTGTACTTGTTTTCCATTATGTTTGTCATATTCACGATCCCCAAAAGAGCGACATTGTCAATACCAGTCATACCACTGAGAGGCACGTCAACAAAGGACAGATTGGTAGATGGTGGACGAGATGAAAGCACCAGCTGCATGCAGGACACATGGTAACATTAACTCTACCAGCGCTTCTCTCCACTCATCAATTATACAAATTACTGTCAATTCACCTCAACAAAGTCTGATTCTGTGATAGTCAACATGAGCAAAGAAATGTGTTTCCGCCCGGTTTCGAGCCAGGGACCTTTCGCGTGTGAGGCAAACGTGATAACCGCTACACTACGGAAACCGACTATGTCCCTTTCCACGGACATGACTGCCCTAATAGAAGCAAAACAACTTGGTTGTTTGGGATATATGGAGATCAGATGAGAGATTTGAACCTGGATTCAGTCACAACTGATGGTGCCGAGTCCATAGCTGTGTCCCAATGTCAAGGATCCTTCCTTGGTAGGATCCTTCCTTCAGAGTCGGGTCCTCCGAAGGCAAGGCAAGAGTCCTTCCTTTGACTGGTGTAATGCACAAATGGGACAGCCTTCGGAGTGTGCAGCTGTGCGTCATTGCGTAATTGGACGTCCTGCTTAACTTCAGCGCCGCTCTCGGACCTTTGGCTAAGATCAAGTGTAGTATCTGTTCTTATCAGTTTAAAAAAAAATAAATAAATAAATTCAGCGCCGCAATTTCAAAATCAGTTCACGACATGAATGTGTCTCTGGCATCAGCACTCTGACACATATTTGTGAAAATGGAAGAAGATGCTTTAGGTTGAATCTCCACGATTTATCAAGTAAAAACCATTAAGTGGATTAAACCTGAATATTTAACTGATCCTGGCTGAATTCGGCCGCTACTTAGTGCCATGAATGCAGCGGCGCATAATTCATCATGGAAATATGTTCTGTGATTTTTTATTTTTTATTTTACAGTACAGTACAGTACAATAACAGTTATTTATAAATAACAATAACGGATAATAGCGGACTTTCGGTCCCTGTAAACACAATAAAGAAATGTATAACTTTCTGAATGGCACAGTTGCACATAGTACATCATCATCGGACACATTTAAATTAATAAACAATAACTTTAGCGACTGAGACGGCATTAATTAACTTAACCGGCAATGTATCAAGATGACGTTTATTATCTTTAGACAAATATTCTGGCATTTGTTTATGTTTATGTTTTTGCTTGACTTTGAACACACGTTTTGTAAGTTATGTGACAACATTCAGTGTAAACTGTAAATACTTATTTAAATGCATATTGCGCCGCTAGCGTCGCTGTTTCTACGCTCGCCATTTTTAAATCTCCCGGTAGACCGGTGTGCGCAATGCTTTATGGGTAATGGGAGCGCACGGAGGATACACACATGCATCCTTGCAATTTGGGCAGAAGAAGGACTCTGTCCTCCGGAGCATCCTCGACATTGGGACAGTCCTTCGGCGGATGTCGATGACGTGGCATTCTTCAAATCCAGCCGTTTGAGCATCCTTCCTTGACATTGGGACACAGCCCATGTCTCTGCAGACTCCCTGCAAATGTGGAAACAGCGCCCCCTGCTGTTGACGTGCCAAAAAAACAGATGGCGCAGTCCTCGTTAGTATAATGGACAGTATCTCCGCCTGTCACGCGGAAGATCGGGGTTCGATTCCCCGACGGGGAGAGTTTCCTTTTCTACCACCTACTCATTGTTCACCAAGAAAGACCAAAGAAGCACACCAGAATGGTACCACCATCTGTTCAGCAGTGGCGGACGAAGCCTGACCCTCAATGTCGATGTGTAACTGGAGTCTGGGCTGTGTTCGTATTCTTGGAAGGAAGCCAAACTCCTTTTTTCTCTGTGTCAAGCTCCTTGTCCTTGTCTTCCATTATGTTTGTCATCTTCATGGATACGATCCCCAAAAGAGCGACAGTGTTAATAAAGTCACACTACTGATCCACGAATGACAAGCACTTCAACAAAGGACAGATTGGTAGAAGAGGGAGGAGATGAAGGCACCAGCTGCATACAGGACAGATATTACACACTTATTATACAAATGACTGTCAATTCACTTCAGTAGAGTCTGATTATGTGAGAGTCAACATGAGCAAAGAACTGTCTTTCCGCCCGGTGACCTTTCTTTGAGAGACAACATGAGCAAAGAACTGTGTTTCCACCCGATTTTTGGCCAGGGACCTTTCTGTGAGAGTCAACATGAGCAAAGAACTGTGTTTCCGCCCGGTTTCGAGCCGGGGACCTTTCGCGCGTTAGGCGAACGTGATAACCGCTACACTACGGAAACCGACAGTAAGCCCCTGCACGGACATTACTGCCCTAATGCGCCTGCATTACAAGCAAGACAACATGTTTAATTGGGTTATAGAGAGATCAGATGAGAGATTTGAACCTGGATTCAGTCACACCCCATGGTTTCTTGTCCATGTCTCTGCACACTCCCTGTAAATGCGGAAACAGCGCCCCCTGCTGTTGACGTGCCCAAAACACCGCTGGCGCAGTCCTCGTTAGTATAATGGACAGTATCTCCGCCTGTCTCGTGGAAGATAGGGGTTGGATTCCCAGACGGGGAGAGTTTCCTTTTCTACCACGTGCTCATTGTTCACCAAGACAGACCAAAGAAGCACCTGTTGCACTGCACACCAGAATGGTACCACCATCTGTTCAGCAGTGGCGGACGAACCCTGACCCTCAATGTCGATGTCTAACTGGAGTCTGGGCTGTGTTCGTATTCTTGGAAGGAAGCCAAACACCTTTTTTCTCTGTGTCAAGCTCCTTGTACTTGTTTTCCATTATGTTTGTCATATTCACGATCCCCAAAAGAGCGACATTGTCAATACCAGTCATACCACTGAGAGGCACGTCAACAAAGGACAGATTGGTAGATGGTGGACGAGATGAAAGCACCAGCTGCATGCAGGACACATGGTAACACTAACTCTACCAGCGCTTCTCTCCACTCATCTATTATACAAATTACTGTCAATTCACCTCAACAAAGTCTGATTCTGTGATAGTCAACATGAGCAAAGAAATGTGTTTCCGCCCGGTTTCGAGCCAGGGACCTTTCGCGTGTGAGGCGAACGTGATAACCGCTACACTACGGAAACCAACTATGCCCCTTTCCACGGACATGACTGCCCTAATAGAAGCAAAACAACTTGGTTGTTTGGGATATATGGAGATCAGATGAGAGATTTGAACCTGGATTCAGTCACAACTGATGGTGCCGAGTCCATGTCTCTGCAGACTCCCTGCAAATGTGGAAACAGCGCCCCCTGCTGTTGACGTGCCAAAAAAACAGATG